>NW_026057578.1:76421389-76485298 GCF_023721935.1 Panthera uncia | reverse complement strand
ACATAAGAGTGAAACCATATGGTATCTGTCTTTCTCTGTATGGCTTGGAAATTGGGCTTTAGAGAGATTCAGTGACTTGTCCAAGATCTTACAGCTGGTAAGTAAAGGGCAGAACTAGTATTCTCACCCAGACAGGTGGACCCAGGAGCCCAGCTCCTCAGCGAAGAGCTGTGCCCACTCGCTTCATGGCCTGAGGTTTAATGCAAGCAGGGGTCCCAAAGGCAGAGTGTGAAAAGCTGAGTAGGAGTGGTCTGTGGACCTGGGGTGGGGTGGTTAGGAGGAGTTCTCTGGACAGCTTAATGGAGGAAGAGGGTCTTTTCAGTGGCATAAGGTAACAGATAAGTGGGATTCAGGAAGGCAGGGAATGATGGAAGAGGGAGGCATGTGTAGGCCTTTCAAATGGTATGAGCAGAGGGCAAGCCCAGCCAGAGGATCCTGAGGTGGAAGGACCCACATGGTGAGTGCTGTTGGTCTCCTTTTACCTCCCTTCCCTTTCAGGATTCTGCCTGGGTCCAGCTTGCACACACCCCTCACCCCTAGTGTGATTTTGGTCCTAAAGCACTTTCTTCAGCTTGCTCCTGTAGGGGTGGCAGGTTCCTTGGGATCCCACAGGGAACTTTTGGCCACTCGCTTCATGGCCTGAGGTTTAATCTGTGCTTTCTGTCCTTTGAAATATATGGGCAAAGGCCTGAAGTAGCCTGTTGTCCTGACAAGCTCTGCTTGGTGATCTGGCCTCATAGGACTTTTCCCAGCCTTCCCAGTGAGGAGCTTCTGGAGTTGAAGAGGCCCTGGCATTCCTTAGGCCTGCACTGCACACTCTGCTTCTGGCTTCTGAAAGTTGCTCCAGTTTTGCATAAGTAATGGACATTTCACCCACCATGCTTTGGGGCTAATTTTGACTTCATGTAATAAGGCTTAGTTTTAAACTGGCCTAGAGGGTGACCTAGGGGCAGCTCCAGGTGGTGGCTGGAGGCCTGGAATGGGCAAACCAGTATGACAGCCACCCAGCGTCCTGCTTGCTGTTTCTATAGAGTTGGACCAGAAGTCATTTCTGGGACTAGAGCCTGGTGGTGATGAGGTTTGGCTCTGGGATCCGACTGTCTGGAATTATTTTTTACTTATTTTTAAAAAATGTTTATTTATTTTTGAGAGAGAAAGTGCGAGCACAAGTTGAGGGGCAGAGAGAGATGAGGCACAGGATTTAAAGTGGGCTCCGTGCTGACAGCAGAGAGCCGGATATGGGGCTCGAGCTCTCGGACCGTGAGATCATGACCTGAGCCAAAGTCGGATGCTTAACCTACCAAGCCACCCAGGCGCCCCTAGACTGTTTGGATTTAAATCCTGGGGCTCCCATCACCAACAGGGCAGCCCTGGACAGGTCACATAACACTCTACTATTCATTTTCCTCATTGCACCCCTCTCATATGTTTGAGGAGTAAATGGAAAAATGTGAAAAATACTTAGAACATCTGCATATAATAGATGCTCAATAAATGCTAGCTATTATTTTTGTATAGTTAGAGTTCTAGGACTCTCGTCTTACCTGTCCATTTCACTGATGGAGTCTGAGACCCAAACAGGTTGTTTACCTGCCTAAGATTACCTACCGGGTGTCAGAGCTAGGGCCTGTTCCAGCAGCCCTGGACTCCCAAGTCAGGGCTTTTTCCATCTAGCCGAGGTCCTGGGATTGGGTCTTTCTCACAGCATGATGTAAAACCCCATGAATCTTTTATTGTTTTAATTTTTTTAATGTTTATTTATTATTTTTGAGAGAGAAACAGTGCAAGCGGGGAAGGGGCAGAGAGGGAGGGAGACACAGAATCTGAAACAGGCTCCAGGCTCTGAGCTGTCAGCACAAAGCCTGATACGGGGCTTGAACTCATGAACTGTGAGATCAAGACCTGAGCTAAAGTTGAATGCTTAACCGACTGAGCCACCCAGGCACCCCACGACCCCATGCATCTTATTAAAAATAGATTCCTGGGCCCCACCCTAGACTTATTAAAACAATTTCTGGAATGGTGTATGAAAACCTATGCTTTAGCCAACCGCATGTCTCTCCTCCCTAGCTTCCACCCCCTACTTGATTCTTACGTACTTCAGACCTTGAGAACTGCCAGCTTAGCTTTGAGTAATTTGGTCAAAATACAGAAGCATCATCTGCCGCAACGTCTCCAGTCTTTCAGCCAGGCTGTTTGTGTCCTGCCTCCTATGTGCCCTGCATGCTGCCCCATCATCCTGTCCTCAGGAAGCTTACAGATCTGTCGATCAGTGTCTGGGGCGAATGGGGTGCTGGTGAGAAGTGAGGAAAGCCAGTAGGAGATTGAGTTCTCAAAGGGAGGCTGAGATGACTGGTGACAATGACATTTAGAGGGAGCAGAGGCCAGTGAGTGGAGTCAGGAAAAACTTCAGCACAGGGAGGCCTTTGCAGGATACAGAGCTTGGAGTAGGCAAAGGAGAGAAGGGCAGCTCATCCAGAGTCACCCCTGGGTGTGGGTGGGGGGAGCTTCTGGGAGCAGATGTCACTGTAGGCAGCTGCAGCGGTGTGGAGTGGGGAGAATAGCCTGACTTAGCCAGTTACTAAGATATCCACCTTCTTCTTTTGATACTGTCAGGCTGCTCTTGTATGATTAAACAAACATCCTCCCTCCAGAGCTACTGTTGATTTGATTTCATTGGTGTAATTTTGGGGTGGGGTAGCCATGGGAGAGCAGTTTGCCCCTTGATATTCTTTGTTCCTGCAACCCCTGCAGGACAGCAGAGGCCAGCGTGGGCATGGTGTGGCTACAAGAAACGTGGGAGCAGCAGGCAGGCTGGGCAAGTAGGAATGGCCTGGTATGGCGTGGGGGTGCCAGGTCTGTGGTGCCAGGTAGTCTGTTACCACCCTCCTGCACCTGCTCCCTGGTTATCCCCTGTCTGCTTGGAAGGGGTAGGGTGGGCTGACCTTCCTGGCAGATGTGGAAGAAGAGAATGCCCTCATTCCTGTCACTGGAGGTTGAGTAGATTTATCTGTGCTGCTTTACATTCTTTCTGGAAGCTGGCAGGGTATAAATTAGAAATAAAAATGGATTTATCAGCACTTTCCAAGTTCTTACCAAATTCAGGGGTGGTAGTGCAAGTACCTCTGAGCCCTTTAAGTCAGGGGTCAAGGTGTATGTGAGTAGAAAGACCACATAGCTGCTGCCATCCCCTGGGCCTCTCCCACTGAGTGGAGGGTCCCAGCCAGACATCCTGATGAAACAGGGGACATGTGCCAATGGCTGATATTCCTAAGTGTGGACTGTAGACCCTTCACTGTGATAAGCCCTTTATGTAGGTTAACCCTTCAAGGTGGGTACCAGTATTGCCATTTTGCAGATGAGAAAACTGAGGCCCAACAAGAATAAGTCACCCAAAGACACACTGGTTGAGTAGTAAATTGGAATTGGAACCTAGGCAGTCTGGCTCCAGAGGTCCCACTCAAACATAGGCCATAGGACAACTGTCCCATTTGCTTGGAGGCAGAAGGGACTCTGTTGTGTTTTCTACTGGTTGATTGCAGAGACAGCTGATGTGTTTGGCTCTGTTTTGTTCAGTGGTGGCTGACGTCAACACTGTTTGTGGCAGACAGACTGGCCACTGCTGGAGGGCAGGGCCAGGGGCTGGTTGAATGGCTTGGCCAAGGCTCTGGCACCTCTGACTTAAGTGTTTGGTGCCTTTGCCTGCAGATTGTCAAGTGCTGCCATTTCTGCACTGCCCAGCCTTGATTGAGAACCCCTTTTTCATTACTAGCAAGCTCTCCCCTTCCCGTCGTTCTTTCACCCACTAAGTTCACCCACTAACCCATCAGGGGTTCTCGCCTGTCACAATTACTACAGTGTATCTGCTCAGTGGTGGTTTTCTGTTTCTCTCACTTCTTCCACATTTGTTATTTGGAATTCTGCTGTAAGAAGTAGATGCTCCTTCTCCTCCATCTACTTATTTTGGAAATTATTTATTTATATTAGCATGGACTTGGATACTTACTGTATTTAACCCGTAGATCAGCCTTAAATCCTGTTGCCATGGTTTTGAGGCAGCCTTGCCTCATTTCTTGCTCGGATCACTGCAACAGCCTCCTAACTGGTCTCCTGGCCTCCAGCTTCCTTTGGAGCCAGACATCACATGCCCTGAGGCTGTGTAATGCCACTCTGACCATGTCACAACCCTTCAGTTGCTCTCTTTGGCCCCTAAGCTCCTATGAATGATAATATAATGACAACTAACATTTGTTGAATATTCTAGAATGCTTTACATGCATATTCTCATTGAACCCTCAGAATACTTGGGTAGATCAGGTAGTATCCACCTCATCAGCAAGAGCAGCATCTCCCTGGTGCAAATGAAGAAAATGAAGCACAGAAGGATTAAGCAGCTTTCCCAGGTTGCTGAACTATTAAATGGTGAGCTTCTACCATCAGCCACTAGACCCTATCCCTTACTACGTAGGCCCTTGATGACCTGACCGTAGCTGCTTGTCCAACCACATTTTCACCAGCCTTGACATTCATTGCACCTTCCAGAAACAGTTACTTGTAGGATTTCTCACCCAGCATTGCTGAGGGTCCAGATGACATTTCTGGCTGCAGTGCTGGTAGGGACATTGGTAGTAGGAGCAGTCTAATTGTATAAATAGTGGCCATCTGTCCTTCGACTATACATGAGTCTGATAGTTCAGTATAGGCAACTAGATTGCAGGTCTAGGTGAATTTCTCACCTTACTTGCCCACACCTGGACTGCCTTCCCAGGGCTTCATTGCCTTTTCTGTTTCTTCTTTACCAGTCAGGGTAAGGTTAACCTATGCAAAGTTCTTTCTGAGCACCAGTCTGCCATGATGCCTTTCTTGTCAAATTTCTTCTCTGGGCCAATAATAGCATGTTGGTTCTACTTTAGATCTATAGGACATAGGGCTATGAGAACTTGTGGTCAAGGATCGTGAATTTTAACTTGTTACGTGCCTTCACTGCCTGGGGAGTTGCCTCCTGTAATAAGTGCATAGCTTGAGGATTCACTAATTGATAAGTAGATGTGAGACATGAAGAATAAGGACTCTAAGTTACCACTGTCCCCAAATCCATTATCTAAAACCTGTGGGGATGTATGTGATTCAGAATACAGAATTTTTCAGATTTGAGCAAGATATTATGGTGCATATCCAGTATCATTTATAACACCTCAAGTGGGGTCTGGGGAATTGTTCCATAGTCAAAGAAACTAATATTATTTTAGTGAAATGTATGAATATTCTAAGTGAGATAAATAAATAATTTAAATGGATTCATAAGTTTTACTATCAAAAAAGTTCTACTTTTTTTTATTTTCAGAGTTTTCTCTATTTTGGAATTGCAGATAAAGGATCGTGCACTGGCATTAAGGTATTCAACAGGTAGCATAAAGAGGCACCCACATTTTGTCCTAGGAGTTGACATGAAAGTGAATTCTGGGCATGAGCATGCCAAGGCCACTGGCACTTGAGAGCAGGGGAGTTCTGTGACCTTCACCTAGTTGTGGATTGAGACCCTATAGGACAGGCAAGTTGGGAGTAATTACAGTTGTCCAGGTGAGAGGGCCTGAGGGCTGGACTTGGATGGTGGTGATGGGATGGAGAAACAAAACTTGATGTGAAATGTTACAGAGACGGGCCATGGAACTTCAGGGGGCAGTTGAATCGGATGTTCCCAGATTTTGTGCTCTGCAGTTTGGGAGAGGGTTGATGTCCTTAACAGCCCTGGAGTAGAGGGGACGTGGGCAGAGGAGAAGACAGATGCCTTTGAGCATGTGGAATGTACTCAGAGGCCATCCAGATGGAAATCACTTCTAAGAATAAAAGAGAAAATGAGTGTGAAACTACTTCTGACATGATATGCGCTCTGCAAATATTGGTTACCGTCATCATTCTGTCTGATATCAACCTATTATTTTGCAAGTATCCTCATCACTAGCCAGCAGTCCCCTGCTGTCCAAAGCTAGGCCCATTCTCAGGCCAGTGTTTGCCCAGTCCAGTTTGATCTGCTTCCAAGTCTTTCAGGAAAGCATCACATGCATGCTCTGTTGGTTTACACTGTCAACCTGTAAATGATCACTGATTTATTTAAAAGTACAGGTTTTGTCTCTGAGTGGATGTTTAGAGCTGGGGCTTCACCTGGGGATATAGGTTTCCCAGCTGGGTTATGAACCTGGGAAACAGAGGACTGAATGAGTATAGTGTCGGGCTTCGGTAGGTCGTAAAGTTCATCTTTAGGCTTTTAGAAGTACAATTCTACAGGTGTAAATAGGATAAGCCCAATCTGTCCTTAGCCTAGCCAAGACTAAAACCCCCCTTGACCAGCAATCTCTGATCAAAATAACCATCCTCATAGCTAAGTGTTCCTGCTGTAGGGCTAGTTCACCCTTCTCATTTTCTTGGCTCAGACAGAGGTGAAGAGGACAGGACACATTCTGGTTAGACCTTGTCCTGCAGGGCTGCCTCAAACTGGGAGGACTGGTCCAGTGGGCCAGGTGGGTGGTTGTCTGTGTGTCTGGAGGAGTGGGCAGGGCCTCTCTGTCTCCCTGCCTGTGCCTCTTTCACTGCTGCTGCTGGGAGCTCAGGACTGGGGTGCAGAGAGGAGACAAAGGGAGATGGGTTGAGGGACTGCATAGAAAGGGAAAATAAAACTGGCAGACTTGATTCAACTCTGATCTCAGTTTTCAAGGATTGCTTTGGGTAGAACCAAATAGTCCTCAGTAAAAGGAAGCGTCATGTCTCTGAAGAAGTGCCAGCCCTCACAAGTGATTCGCGTCATTGATACCCATTGTCAGTCCCCAGATACAAGAGGGTTCCTGCTCTGTCCTCCTTCTAAACCTGTCCTTCTCCATGAATAGGGAGGGAAAGGAAGGAGACACTGGTCTTTGTCTTTCTCAGTGGTTCCAAAACATTTACCTTAAACATGCCCTGGCTGACCCAGCACCATGTCTGCAGTTATGGGGAGAGGATGCTGACATCCATAAAGGCTCTTTCTTGGAATGTAAATGCTCCTTTAAATGGCTGTAAACTCACCTCCAGAGATGGTGAAGGCTGGAGCCCTCTCTAGCATTCTTGGACTTTAACATCTGCTGCTCTCCCAAGGGTGTTCTGTTTTTTAAGGAGGAGATGCCAACCTCAGTGAGGGTCCCTGCCTGTAGGTAGATCTGAGCAACAGCTGTGATGGGGAGCAGTTTCAGCTCTGGTATTGATGCAGGGGGCCTTTCCTCAGGAGGATGGAGAAATGCTAAGAGCTCAGAGGGCTGCCTCACTTTTCCTCCTGGCTCCCCAACCTGGCTCAGGTGGCCACCTGACTGAGAACACATTGGTACTCGTTTTTTTGGGGGGTCTGAGACCTCCTTTCTAGACCGATGATCATATCTGCCCTCATCTCACCTTGCTTTTCCAGGGAGAAATGGGAACACAAGGAATCACAATTTTGAGGTCTGCATTGGGGAGCAGCTGTGGGCATGATTGAACTTCTATTCAATCATGTACTGAGTAGACACTCTGTGTCCCTCTAATCTCTCTCTTTCCAGGTTCCTGAATAGGCCACTTAGCACCTCTGCTCCCACCTTTCTCTTCTTCATCTCATTATAGCCTGGGTCCCTGACTTTTCCAAATGCAAAGGGATCCTTTGCATTTTTGGCTAACTTGATTGGCCTCTGTGGTTTTGGACACTCTTGGCCACTCCCTTTGTCTAGAAAGTCTCCTCCACATTGACAAGTGTGAATGTACTCTTTTGGGCTTTGAGTAAGTTATTTAGCCTCTGTGAGCTTTGATTGCCCTGGTGTGACAGTGGGATCAGTTGTAATGTAGCATGGAGTTGTGAAGAATAAGTGTGTGATATGGTGTTTCCCCAGATGAGGTCATGAGTACTGTTATAGATAATGTTTGGTGAACAGCCAATTGGACATTACAGTTGTATATTTCATCCCAATGTATTTTACCAAAAATACACATCAAACCCATGATTGTATTATGGTACTATGAGATTTTTCTCTTAATAATAAATAAGCAAATTTATCAAAAGAAAGGCATTTAGCAATTGATACTATTAGTATACATGGATATGACCAACATCGGAAAAAACCCGAGACAGCACACGTAGAGGCACTCGCAAGGTGCATGGCGTATAGTAAATGCAAGTAATTAATTAATTATGATTGTCCTACACTCTAACCATGTTTTTTCCTGTCTTAGTTGGATTCTTTTCCTCATTCTGTGTAAACATACACTCACACACATAGTATATGTGGTGGTGTGTGTGTATATAGAGACACTATAAATATATAGTGTGTATATATGTATACGTTATAAATGTGTGTGTGTGCATATTTATATATATATAGAGAGGGGGGGATATGTGTGTGTGTGTATATATGTATATATATCTATAGAGAGAGACAGAGACAGAAACTTAAAAAATTTTTTTACTGTTTATTTATTTTTGAGAGAAAGAGAGAGAGAGACAGAGCCTGAGCAGGGGAGGGGCAGAGAGAGAGGGAGACACAGAATCTGAAGCAGGCTTCAGGATCTGAGCTGTCAGCACAGAGCTCGATGTGGGACTCGAACTCATGATCCGTGAGGTCATGACCTGAGCTGAAGTCAGATGAGTAACAGACTGAGCCACCCAGGCACCCCTTGAAACTTTCTAATTACTCTGATTACAACCCAGATAGAAGTCTTTCAGGAGAGGGGAGATGAGCATAAACTGAAATAAAGGAAGACATTTTCTGTAGAGAAAAACATGAAGGGAGATTTTTCGTGTTCATCAGTGTGACCCATTGGAAATTGTCCACTTGTGACCTTTATTTTCCAGTCCCAGTATCCCCCAAGTCCTGGTGGTCAGCTCCTTGGGTGATGGGAGAAATGAAACAGTGGCAGCCACGTGTGGGTCAGGTCTCCCCAGGGGATGCCACAATTCCTGGCTCTCACCAAGGTCTCATGTTCTTACAGGGTGTGAGCAGTTAACCTGCTCTGCCAGTGGGCTGAGCCAGGAGCCAGATCCCTCTGATGTTAGCGCTGGTACCAAGAGGGACTTATTACAAACACACACTGATCCTCCACCAGAACTGTAGGTATGTGTTGTAAGCCACATCTACAAATCATAAGCATATTTGAAATATTCGTGACCATGTCCCATAGCAAACCCTATTGCCACTCAGTGTTCCCTGAGCCTCTCTGGAGCAGCTCAGTTGGTCTCTGAAAAGCCATCCCCCCTCCAAAGGGATTGGAGCTCTTTGGATCCTGGGATTGCATTAGGATTTAGTTCTGGACCCTGTGCCAGGTCCCATAGACTTGTGTCAGAGTTTTTATGCCTGTAGGACAGTGAGAGAAATTTACCAAAATGTGTCATCCTCATGGAGATTTAAATCTACCTAACCCAGTGCATTGATTAATGGTGTAATGGTTGCAATTCTGTTGATAGTGTATTTTCTGGAATGAGAGATGGAAAGAGTTGAGTAGAAAATCCGCAAGCTTCCTCATCTCGGCTCTCTGGGCCCACCTATCCCCACAGCCAACCAGTGGACCCAGAATGCCTAATCTGGATCCTGAGCTGGAAGCAGGGTAGGTAGGGCTGAAAGAGATATCTTCTCCAGAACTCTGTCTCTCTCCCAGGGGACCTCTTGAAGAAACCCTGCGGCAGAGAATTTTTGTGCTCTCCTTATCAAAGAGAAGGATTTCATTTGCTTGTTTATAAATGGGTGCTGTCTAGTAGTTAAATCTGCTTGGGGACTAGGGTGTGAGAGCGTGTTTGAGAGTTTCTTGTTGATAAATACCACGTGGAAATGGAGTTCTGCTAGCATAAGCCAACTCCTGAAAAATGGGTCCCTTAATGTCCTCTCAATGAGACCGGCTACATGACAACTAGCCCGGGGAACTAAAATACTGGTGAGAAATTGAAGCCATACATCTGTCTCCGAGTGCGGCCTCATCAGCTGTGATTGTTAGGTGTTAAGTTGAAGACTCTACAGCCCTCTGGTCTTGCTTGCTGTCTGATGAATAACAGCTCGGGAATCAGCCAGGGCAGGAAAGGCTGGTGGTGGGTGCTGCTGCTGCCAGGTGCTAATTTTATATATGCCCCCCCCCCCCCCGGCATGCACTGAGGGGGGGCCTCAGGGGAGAAGAGAGACCCAGAGAGCTGGTGATTGCATCAGTCAGGGTCGAGCCAGGGAAATGGGAACCACCTGGGATGTTTCACAAAGAGGACATTTAACACAGGGACTTGGTTACAAAGGTGCTGGAAGGAGGGAAGGACTAGAGCAAAAGGAGAAAGTAGGGTGGTTGTGAAGGAGCAGAAGAAACAAGAGGCAATACCCAGAGATTAGGAAACTGCTAATCCCCCTGGATTGGGGTCTGCACCTGAGCCCACGGCTGTGCTATTGGAACCACCGAGGAGGTGCCGGCTGCCACCCTTCTGGGCAGCTGGGACCAGGAACAACTCTTTCCTGCTGCCGTTATGGCGACTGGCAGCCAGAGCCAGAGCTGCCTCTGATGTCCGAGAAAAAGGCGGGGAGCTTTTCCCTTTCTCCCACCTCCCTGTCACCCACTGGTGCCTGACTTGGCAGAACCTAACCAGAAGCTGCTGGAGAGTATGTGAAGTGTAATTTTCAGACTTTCAGCCCCAGTGGTCAAGAGGAGTATAGAAGGACCTGTGTAGAACTGACAGGCAACAGAAGGGTTCTTGGTTTCCAACTTGGCTCAGTGACTAGGGCACGTTCAAGTTTTAAAATCCATTGTGCCCTGAGTATGCATTTGTGTTTTTCTACAATTTTCTGGAGAAAAGAAATTAGAGGTGGAAAGTGATCAATACTCCATCCAGGGCAAGAATGTCTTTCTGCAGCATTCAGAAGCATGGGAAGATGGCCCTTTAGCTGTTGTTTGAACATTTCCAGTGATGGGAAGCTCACTGCCTCAGTAAGGTAGCCCGTTCATTTCACAGCTAGGCAGTTCTTCTTGGCAAGAACTTTGTTGAGCTGAAACCTGTCTTCAAGGAACTTCTGCCCACAGGTCCTTGTTTGCTACACCATAAGTGATTTCCTCACCCTACCTCCTCTTTGCTTTGGAAAGCACTATGTGTTATGCAGACAAGGTGGGCTTTGGGTTTTGTATTAGTCAGGAGTAGGCTTGTCCATGAAAGATAGGACCCTCTCCCATCTCAAAAGTGGGGGAGACAGTTCAGGGTAAGTTGGGGGCTCTGCCCACTGATTTTCCAGGGATCCTGTCTCCTTCCACATTTCTACTCTGTCAGACCCAAAGTATAACCATCATGCTCATGGTCCACGATGAAGCTAAGGCATTACATCCATGTGCCAACCAGTAGGATGGCTGGGGTGGAGGTGAGTGGGATGCTAGCTCTCCCTTAAGGAAGTGTTCTGGAAGCTATCATTGGAAACTTCCACTTACATTTGATTGGCCAGAACTTCATCACATGGTAAAAATTTTAGCTGCAAAAGAGTCTGGGAAATGTATTTTTTATTGGGACAGCTAAGTGCCCAGTCAGAATTTCTATGACTATGGAAAAGAAGACGACAGATGTTGGGGCACAGCGAATAATCAAGCGGCAGAGTCAAGTTTTTGACCTAACACAAGTCAAGCAATGTGCTAGGTCAGTGCTTCTCACACTTAATATAATGTGAATCCCCTGGGAAGTTTGTTAAAGGCAGATGCTGACTTAAAGATCCCACTGGGACCCGAGATTCTGCATTTCTTTCAGGCTCCCAGCTACTACCAGTATTCTGGTTGAAGGACCATACAGTCCCCAAAGGGCTGAACTCTGGAAATAACAGTGTTGAAAAAGATGAACAGAGGTTCATCTTGTACCCCACAAGTGGAGTTGAACCCCAGCCTTTTTACTGTAAACCTACCTCTTGGGGATACAGTGAGATTTAAAGAACTGGCTCCCACTAGGTGCTTAATGTAGCCTCCAGCCTGCCTTTGGAGAGGCTTCCCCGCCTGCCCTCCTGGAGGGTACAGATGACAGGACTTGCTCAAATCTAGTGTATCAGCCACAGACTCTAGAACAATGAACAGAGGCGGTTTCCTGAGAGCCAGGAGGGATCTTCCTTGATTGCGGACCAAGAAGGTCCACTGGGCACTGACGACAGCAGAGAGGAAGCTTCAGGCTGGGCATAGGGCAGTACAGCAGAGAGTGCTTCCTCCTGTGCCAGGGAGGACCAGGGCCTGAAAGCAACCAGACTGCCACCACGGGCCTGCCCAACTCCCCATCTGCTCAGGGAGAAAAAGGACGTGGAGCAGAGGCAGGAATTCAGGCAATTAATCCTTTATTTAAAGAATAATAAACAGCCAGATTTTACATACTGAAAGAGGGAACAAGGTAAAAGGGGTTAAAAACTAAAAAGCAAGGACGGCAGACACCAATTAACACAATGCTAATTGACAATTTCCCCAAGCTTCCATGAAACATGCCAGGCCGATTTCCCCAATTGCTAATTAAATCAAACCGCATACACAATACTAATTTCCCTAACTTAGGGAACTCAGTAGACAAATAAAATGAGGAACTAACTTAAACATTTTGTCAAAGTATGGGAAGAAGGATGAATGAAATCTTAACATGAATAAACTTTGGCTTCATGTAAATGTGTTAAACTTCTGGCATGTTTAATGAAGTCTTGAAATATCCCAGTATCTCCGTTCTACTCACAATTGCATAAATGCACTTCGCTAATCACAAAATAATACACAGCAGTCCTCTTAAACTTACGTTCTCTCCCTCCAGTGAAGGGTACCCAGCGCATCATGGAAGTGACATGTAAATTGCACCATTTAAAAATTATAAAATACCTAATTAATTACAATTAAAAACAAAGGAATAACTTTTCTTTAAAATAGTCCCTGAGGTTCTTTGAGCTAGAGTTTGGCTTTGTGAAAAAGAGAAGCCAGTCACTTAATCACATAGTTGAGTGTAGAGGCTGCTAGCCTTGGCTGGTATTCTTGCAGTCTCCCCTCCCCCCAGCCCTGCACTTATACTCCCTCTGATCTATCTCAGGGGCCCCATCGCTCCCTCTTCCCACTAGCCCCCACTGCTTCGTGCTTTGAAGTGTCCCCTTTACCCTCTGGGCTATACTCAGGGCCCACTAGATGCATTTGCATTGAATTATGCCATCACAGAATGGGGATGGATCTTTGAGGTCATCTATCTAATTCGCTCATTTTACTATTGTGGAAACTCATACCAACAGATGTGGATGTGTCTAAGATCTGATAGCTGGCCTTAGGCACCCTGTTTTTTTTTAATTATGCAAGAAAGATATGATTATCTGAATAATCACAGATAATACTTGCACAGAGTCAGCCACTGTTCTAAAATCATCCCATTTGATGCTCACAGTGGTCCTGAGAGGCTGGCACGATTATTTCCCCATTTTACAGATCAAGAAACTGAGGCACTGGAGAATTAAATAGCTTACTCTAGGTCACATCCTTTAGTGGCAGAACTAGATTTAATTCCAGAAAGACTGATTCCAGGCCCATGCTCCTAACCACTCTATTAACCTGCTCCTTTGTAGACTGATAAGAAAATACAGACCAAAAAAATAAAGTAGAAAATGAGAAGTAAGCATCACTTGTCATAATGCTACCCAGATATAACCATTATTAGCATTTTGAACATATCCTAGCATAGTTTGTCCTCTTTCTTCTTACCTATTAAAAAGAAATAGAATCAGACATGTTTAGATGCTCTCAAAGGACTCACTTGATTTTTATTTTTTCTTTCAAAAGTATGCTATGACCAGCTGTCTCTTGCTGATAAATGCAATGTGCAACATAGTCAGTGGTTGAAATGCATTCCATTGAATGGATGTGCCACAATTTATTTAAGCTGTGCACCAATGATGACGTTTAGGTTGTTTTCTTCTTTTTTATAATATGTTGCAGTGGACATCCGTACAGAAACGTCTTTACCTTGTTGGCTTTTCCTTATGATAGTCCCTTCACTAGTAAATATATGGAAACACGAAGATCTGAAAGTTGAGTGGGTGGGAGTGGTAAGTAGGGATAGGGGACACTCCTAGATGTACAGAACTAGGAAGCTGGATTCCCAGCCAGCACTAGAGGAAATCTTGACTCCCTAAATTAAATGTTTCACCTCAAGCCTGCCCTTGTGCTGCCCCAGTTTCTTGGGGATCACTAAGGCAAGGGCCAGAGCCCTCAAAAGATTATAATAGGAGACTTACCTTTGTGGCTCAGGAAGCTGTTCTTGGAGGGATAAGTGATTAGCTTTAGACATATGTGTCTTAGACATTTTAAGAATTATTTTAGGATAATGGCTTTTTATTGGGGTACACGGAACTATGCTGTTGGTGAAATTTGTTTCCATGGATCTGCATTTTCTACCCATCCGCTAGAGGGGCAGGTAGCCATCCCTGCTCAGCCTGGGATGTAGGCACGGGAGACGACCACGCACAGCTGCAGAGCTAGGCTCTGTGGCCTTTTTGTTTGACTGGCATCCGTAATGCATTTGTCAAGAGGGAGGCTGCTTATCTGTCCTTGTCCCTTCCTGGGACAAAGGCAGACCTGTCACCGTCAGATCAAGGGAACTCTGGAACCGTGTGGAAGGACAGCTGAAAGTCTTTCTCGTTCATTGTGATTTATCATAATCACTGACCCCTCCCCCAGGATGAAATAGGAATGAAATAGTAATGTGATAGGTTAATGCTGATAATTAAAGAGAGTTTAAGACCAGTGTGAGACTGAACTGTGTGTGTGGGTGGTTGAAATGGTTGTTTGATGTGAAAGTCAATGATTGAATTATTCAGAGAGAGTGATTTCCAAATGATAATTTTACACTTTACATAACTGATTTTGATTTATTATAGTGGCACCCAGTTGAGCTGCTTTAGTTCTAAGGGCCTGTCAGCTTTTCCAGCTTTTCCATCCCAAACCTCTGGTTTGGAGCCCAAACACACAAAAACCTGCTCATGTCTGAAAATTTGACATTGTTGTTATCTCTCTGGCTTGGCTTTTTCCCCTTGTCCCTCATAAGAGTTTATGGCTTGTTTGGCTTTGCAGTTTATAATCTGGCAAAGGAAGTGTGTGTGTGTGTGTGTGTGTGTGTGTGTGTACATGAGTACACACATGCCTGTGTATGTGTATAGCGAATGGCCCAGATAACCTGATCTCTCCTTCCCTCTCATTGTGGCTTTATGAAAGCTTTGATCTTTTGTCATTTAGTAAGAGGTAGAGCCATGCTGGGAATGGGGCCCCATGGGCAGTTGGAATGAAAACTGGATCACAGTGGCAAATCACAGTGCTGCTTCAGAACTGAGAGGAGAGAGTGAAAAGCCTCCATGAGTCCTACTTCAGGATCAGCCCAAGAGAAGGAATGCAAGACTTTGAACAGATACGAACTTTTGCCAAGTAAATCCATCTGAAAAATCAGGCCTCCAGAGGCTGCTGCTGCTTTTCCTCTAAATTGGTTCTGTTGGAAGTGATGCAAACCAACACACAGATCTGTTGATCTTTTCGGGAGTGGTGTGGGATGCAAGGGCCATGCGACAGGCAAGCAGGTTACTTACCCTCACATGTCTGCTTGCTTGACACCATACCTCTACAACCCCCTCCCTGCCCCACTTCAGCCAGCATCCCTCCATGCTTTTAGGACAGGGGATTGCTTATTCTTATGGACAAAAGCAGTGGCACAAGAACCATTCGTTAGTTGAGCAAACTAATTGAGCAGTTATATATGGTATAATAATAGGGACAAGAGCTGACTTTTATTGAGTGCTGACTTTGTGAAAACTGCCTTTAGGACTTTATCTGTATTAACTCATATGATTCTCCTTAGACCCTGCAAAGTAGTTCTGTTTTTTTGACCCATTTATTATTATTATTATTATTATTATTATTATTTTAATTTAAATTCAAGTTAGTTATACAGTTATACAGTATAACTATAGTATAGTTATACAGACTTGGCTTCAGGAGTAGAACCCAGTGATTGATCTCTTACATATAACACCCAGTGCTCATCCCCAAAAGTGCCCTCCTTCATGCCCATCACCCACGTTATACATCAGGAGACCAACAGTAACTAACTTACCCCTGAGGGTTCAGTGTGGCATTTTGCTACAGTGCCTGTCTTAGTGAAAGATGCCACATTCCATGGTAACTCCTGAAGTAAAGGTGGTCTTTGCTTGCCCAGGTTGCAGGTTTGTGATCTATGGCTCCGAAATAGGAATAAAGCAGCCCCATGCAAGAATATGTTGGAAAATTGTGGGGCAGCTAGAGGAGTTTGGGGATGTTGAGGAAAGGGTAGGATGAGTGGAAGGCAGAAAAAATGAGCCAGGACACCTTTGTGGAGGAAGGGGCAGGAGGGGCAGAGGGAATGGAAGCATTAGCAAAGGGTTCTGGAAGCACAGTCTAGACCTTTCCCCTTTGTGTTCAGCACTCAGGTCAGATTCCCAGGATGACAGGTCCTGAAAGGAGCTGTCAGTTCCCTAACCTGTGGAACTTGTCAACTGGACATTGTCCCCCCTCTCTGCTTTGGTCTAATTTTATTGATTGATTGATTGATTGTTTTTTTAAATGTAATTTATTGACAAGTTGGTTTCCATACAACACCCAGTGCTCATCCCAAGAAGTGCCCTCCTCATTGCCCATCACCCATTTTCCCCTCTCCCCCACCCTCATCAACCCTCAGTTTGTTCTCAGTATCCAAGGGTCTCTTATGGTTTGCCTCCCTTCCGCTCTGTAACATTGTTTTTTTCCCCTTCCTCTCCCCCATGGGCTTCTGTTAAGTTTCTTAAGATCCATCCACCTATGAGTGAAAACATATGGTATCTGTCTTTCTCTGACTGACTTGTTTCACTTAGCATAATACCTTCCAGTTCCATCTACGTTGCTGCAAATGGCCAGATTTCATTCTTTCTCATTGCCAAGTAGTATTCTATTGTATATATAAACCACATCTTTTTTTATCCATTTTTCAGTTGATGGACATTTAGGCTCTTTCCATAATTTGGCTATTGTTGAAAGTGCTGCTATAAACATTGGGGTACATGTTCCTCTATGCATCAGCACTCCTGTGTCCTTTGGGTAAATTCCTAGCAGTGCTATTGCTGGGTCATAGGGTAGTTCTATTTTTAATTTTGTGAGGAACCTCCATACTGTTTTCCAGAGCAGCTACACCAGATTTCATTCCCACCAAAAGTGCAAGAGGGTTCCTGTTTCTCCACATCTTGGCCAGCATCTATAGTCTCCTGATTTGTTCATTTTAGCCACTCTTGCTTTGGTCTAATTTTAATTAGACAATTTTAATTTAACAATTTAAAAATATGCCTGAACCTGGGGTTCAGTTACCACTGGAAGTGCCTAGTGCTGCCTGCCTCATAAACCTGGTGGATTTCAAGGAGGGGAAGTTAAATAATTTAGTTTGGTAGTAATCAAAATATTACTTCTATAGCAAAATAAGTATTAATAGGTCATGGAGTAGAAAACAAAATTCTAATGAATTCTTAAGATAAAGCATGGGATTTCTAAGAACTTTTTCCTTTCACTGAGCTGGGCTGTCAGACCCCTGGCAGTGTGGATCCACTCTTCTCTGACCTTTGGAGTATTTTGGGAGAGAAGCAGGAGCAGTGCTGCTGCTCAGTATCCCCCAGCCTTGCCCACCAGTTACCTAGGGCTCCAACCCAACCCTCTTTGTGTGTGACTCCAGGGGACTCCCAGCCTCAGAACTTCCACCACGCATAATATTCTATAAACTTGGGGGTGGAATCACTTGCAAAGGAAGACAGGAACCCCAGAGGCCTTGGAGAAAAAAGAATAGAAACATAGGACTCAAAAGCAAAAAATTTTGCACATGCAAAAAGACAATGTAAACAAATTTATAAGACAGATGACCGACTGGGAGAAGATATTTGCATCCCATATAAAGGATTACAATTCTTAATATATAAGAATTCTTAATATATAAGGTCTTACAAACAGAAAGTAAAAGACAGCCCATAGAAAAATGGACAAAAATATGAACAGGTAATTTATAGAAAAATATATATCAGTGGCTGATAAACATTTGTAGTTAAAAAAAATTTTTTTTAATGTTTTTTTAGTTTTTAGAGAAAGAGAGACAGA
Source organism: Panthera uncia (assembly GCF_023721935.1). Lineage (NCBI taxonomy): Eukaryota > Metazoa > Chordata > Mammalia > Carnivora > Felidae > Panthera > Panthera uncia. Next base: position 76,467,175 of record NW_026057578.1, on the reverse strand, counting down.
GCACGAGTGGGGGAGGGGCAGAGAGAGAGGGAGAGACAGAATCCAAAACAGGCTCTAGGCTCTGAGCTGTCAGCACAGAACCCAACATGGGGCTTGAGCTCACAAACCCTGAGATCATTACCTGAACTGGAGTCGGATGCTTAACTGACTGAGCCACCCAGGCGCCCCTGGCTGATAAACATTTGAAAAGATACTCAGCCTTACTAGTTATTAAAGAAATGTTAAACACTAGCATATAATTGTTTTTTCACCTAGGAGAGTTGCAAAAATGAAAACACATTGATACTGACAAGCATTCAGGGAAATGAGCAGACACATATAGTATCAGTGGGAATGGGTATATGGGTACAGACTTTCTGGTGAGTAGTTTTGCTGGATTCCTTAGAATTTAAAATGCTCTTGTGTAGTACCTAAAAAATAAAATAATAATAGGAGTATTGTATCTATATTAAGGATATATGTATAATGACATTCTTCACAATTCTTTGTGAAATGGCTGTAATTTAAATGTTCATTCAGTGAGAGGGGAAATGGTGAGATGTACAGTTCCATGCAGTGATGGAAGATGATGCATCATATTGCCTTATTAAGCAAATCTTTATATGCTGATATGAGCAGAAACACAGTGCGGGCCAACAGCCTGATCACTTGCTTTTTGATTAAAAAAAAAAAAAAAGATGTGTGTCTATATATGTTATGTTATTGAAACAAAAGTACAAATCAGGAAAGAGCAATGCACCAAACTCCAAAGGGGGCTGTAGTTGGTGAGATTAGAGATGGCTTTTCTTTTATATGTTTTGTAGTGTTTTTCAGAGGTTAAACAATACGTGAACAAATGCATTTTGTGCGCTCATTCTGCCCCCAGTATTCACTATTTTGTGTTCCTGGTTAGGTGTCCAGATGAATATCCTTCCCCCCCTTACTATACTCATCGTATAGTACTATACTCATGCCCTCTTGACCTCGGTGTTTCATCCAGCCTCTCTATTTTGGAGATGAGTGTGCGAGGCTCTGAGGGACCACATGTCTCCATTTCCTGAGGACAACCTTGGTTTATCTGTCATCCCAGCATCCTGTCTGGTTAGTTTTCCCCTTCAGTCTCAGATGTGTTCTGTTCTGGACTATAAATTCACAGCTCTGCTGCTTAAAGAGGCCAGATAGCAGTTCAAGTTCACACAGTAGGTGAGAGGTGGAGGCAGGGATTAAACTCAGAGCTCCTAATTTCATTGGATTTGGTAAAAGGCAATTCTTGCCCTCAGTGAGCTTCTAGTAACTTTTGACGAGAAAAAGTATTTTCTCACAAAGGCAGGTAGTTCTCTGGAAAATACTGGATTTAGAATCAGGCTGGATTTAATTTTTAGTGCTGCCTCTAGTTACTGGCTGTTCTCTGAGCTCAGCTCCTTTTCTGTAAAATGGGGTTAATAGTGCAGGTCTCAGGGGATTGATGTATTAAATACAGTGCTGAACATAATGCTTAGTACATGAACTTCATTTATGAAAAGAGCAGTCCAGAGTAATTCTAAATAATGTAAAGCTCTAAGTGTGTGGAATTCTCTGTCATATAAAATGAAATTTTCAATGTGTCCAGACGCCCAAGGACACCAGGCACCTTGAACAAACCCGTTCTCATTTCATAGATGCTCTTTCCAAATATCTGAGGGAAAATGTGTTTTAAGGATGCTGGAACATGGAAAAACTTTGAGTTGCTTGTCAGAAGTCAAAGTTGATGGCTAAGAGCTTTGGTTCTCTCAGGTGTGTGGTGTGGAGTCAGAGCCTTTTGCAGTCAGAGGGGAACTTGGAAATGATGTGGGGCCACTAGGGGCAGACATGGCTCCAGCAGCCTTCGGTAGCCAGAACCTATACTGTCCTGCACTGATCCTGTTGGGAAACAATCGCAAGAGGTCTTCTGGTCCTCTCTCTGGTCTCTAGCTTTCCTCCTGTAGGAGTCTTAGCTGTGGAGAGCCTCTGAAAGGCCACATCTGTCTTAGAGCACCTGCCACCCAGCTGGTTAGAAGCCTGGGTCACAGGTGCTTCGTGGCCAGTTCACACCCTCTGTATCCCTGGCAATGGCCGAGTCTGTAGGTAAATACCTCTTGTGTTTCCTGCTCAGTACAGTAAAGGGTTTTTGGGTTTTCACTTCTGAACTAGCAACAGGAAGGGACAAAGGACCTGGATGAAAACAACAACAAAAAACCCCACTTTTTTACACTTCAGAGGGACACTTGGTCTTTGCACATTTGAACCTAAAAATCTCACTCATCCTTAGCTCAGCAGTGAACAAAATTTAGAAGGGTTCGTGGGTAGTTTTAGTTTCCATTTCCCATGTTTTCTTTCCTTTTAGTTTGTAGCATTTTCTTCTGCATCTTTCAAAGAAGGTAGAATATTCCAGCACAACAAAGGCATATTTTAAAGGGCTACATGCTGAACATGAACTAATATTATTGGACAAAAAGTTTTAGACTATTCTGCTCTTATGTTTATCACAACAATAATTTCTAATATTTTGTGAATATTCGCTATGTGCCAGACACTGCCAAGTGCTTTACAAGCATGATCTCATTTAATTCTATTAAGAACCTCTGAGTTTGATGCTGTTATTATCTCTGTTATTCAAATGCTGAGACCAAGGCTTAAAGAAATTAACTTGCCCAAAGTTCCCAGCTAGAAAATTCCAGAGTCTGAAGGCAGATCTCTCTGATGTCAACAACCATGTCTTAATTGTATATTGTATTGCCTTCCATCGTGCCTGTTAACCTACAGTATGCCAGGCCGTGTCCTAAAGAAGAGTTCTGTTGTTGGCAGGTTTTGACGATGAATTTCAGTGGCACACTTGAAATATTTTTGCCCGGTTCTGATTGACACCTCCCTCTTCCTCCACCTCCTTCATTTTTTTTTCTTTCCTTTCCTTTTCTTTTCTTTCTTTCTTTCTTTTTTTTTAGAAGAAAGTCCCAAATACCTGCTGGTTGCCATATCTTCCAGCTTATGTGGTCAACATTTAATTACATTAGCATTTGTTTTCACTAAAAAGTAATCACATTACTGCCTTTCATGTCACATTAGTGAAAATGGATACCAATATGATACATATTAATAGAATATGATGGGAAATTGCTAATACAATTAGACTTTCACATTTTATTAGTTCTGGAGTGACACCATACGCTGAAGAACAGCTCACTTTAGTGGTGATGAAGAACAAGGTGGAAAGTGGTAGATGCCTTTCTATCCTGCATAGACAGAGCAGGCTCCCAGGGGGCCCTGGTACGTTCATGGGGCCCCACGCTCAGTTTCTGAGCCCCACTTCCTGTTTCTTCCTGTAACATGAGCACCTTTTGGATTTGGGCTGGGAGAGGAGTTCCTCCTTCACAGCCAGGCTGTGTTGCCTGACTTGTGGTCATTAAAGTATCATATGACATGATACTGCCAGGGTGGCCCCAGATCAGATAGAATTAATATTTTATTATCCCTTCTGTGGCGGGTGCTGGTGAAGAGGGGGGGGACACAGGCAGGGAAAATGTCCCTAGGGCCCTTCCCAACTCTCATCCGCAGATTTCACATAGGCCTCTGTCTTTGTCTTGGGGCCTCAGGAGTAGCATTTGTCGTTTTGGCTTTTCAGAGGTCCCCTGTTTTCCATTCTTTTCTTCCTGCCCATCCCCCCTTTTCTGCATTCACCCAGGTGATCTCTTGGAGGAAATCTCTTGACCATGTCACTGGTGGACATCTATAGGCTCATTGTTTGAAGGACAGCTATAGTTTATTATTTTTTTTAATATATGAAATTTATTGTCAAATTGGCTTCCATACAACACCCAGTGCTCATCCCAAAAGGTGCCCTCCTCAATACCCATCACTCACCCTCCCCTCCCTCCCACCCCCCATCAACCCTCAGTTTGTTCTCAGTTTTTAACAGTCTCTTATGCTTTGGCTCTCTCCCACTCTAACCTCTTTTTTTTTTTTTTTCTTCCCCTCCCCCATGGGTTTCTGTTAAGTTTCTCAGGATCCACATAAGAGTGAAACCATATGGTATCTGTCTTTCTCTGTATGGCTTATTTCACTTAGCATCACACTCTCCAGTTCCATCCACACTGCTACAAAAGGCCATATTTCATTCTTTCTCATTGCCACGTAGTACTCCATTGTGTATATAAACCACAATTTCTTTATCCATTCATCAGTTGATGGACATTTAGGCTCTTTCCATAATTTGGCTATTGTTGAAAGTGCTGCTATAAACATTGGGGTACAAGTGCCCCTATGCATCAGTACTCCTGTATCCCTTGGGTAAATTCCTAGCAGTGCTATTGCTGGGTCATAGGGTAGGTCTATTTTTAATTTTGTGAGGAACCTCCACACTGCTTTCCAGAGCGGCTGCACCAATTTGCATTCCCACCAACAGTTATAGTTTATACTCAGTCCTGGTTAATTGTCTCCTGCCACATTAGATCCTACTCCTGTGACTTTGTCTCCTTATGTCCCCCACTTCAAACACTGTCCAAATCCAATTTGTCTTTTAAGGACCATTTCAAATCGTACTTTTTCTACGAAGCCATCCCTGTGTACCATAGGCTGATGTTACCCCTGAATCGAACATACATTTGTATACTTGCTTGTATGTTCTCATATGACTTCACTAACAAGTTACAGTGGCTACTTCCTGGCCTTGTTCAAAAGAAAAAATGTGATTCCAAACTGAGAGTGAAGCAGACAGAACCTTGTAAAGTTAATGTTAGACTTGAAAGGATACGAGGGCCACTGTGGACTCCCTAGGGTATGGGGTGTGGTGCAGTCTGATTAAGTAGCAACAGGGACTCGGAGAGGGGCAGCACCCTTGCTTCCAGCTTATTTCTTGGCATTTTTATTTTATCTGTCTTACCCTGGAACAAGATCCAGAACTTGGGACCTTGGACGGAAAGGCTGTGTTGTGACAATTGGGAAGACAAACTGTGGCAATTAAGGAAGATGCCTACTGCCTCGGCAAAGGATTCATTTTGAGGGGAGGGGAGGTAGAGGAAAAGAGATAAAGGTGGAAATGGCTTTTAAGTAATAGGTAATTTGCTGTGGAGAAAGCTACACACTGTGGAAAAAATAAAAAGAGACCTTCTAGCCTCAGAATAGTTAGGCATCCTAAACCAGTATGGCAGCAGGGATTTCACTGGCCAGCCTTTTCTTGCTCCTCTGCAGGGAGGGCGCCATGGGAAGCTCTGAGAGAACAGCGGAAGGCAGCTGACTGGGAAGTTGCCCTCCAGAAGCCCATGACGCTCCATGGCCTAGGAGCAAGCTCTCTGGTCTGCAGAGTGGGAAGGCCGTGTGTACACTTTGGACTTCTGTCTTGAAGAACTGAAGGATGCTACATTAGGTGATGTGTAAGGTCACTTCCTCCTCGTAGTTCTGTAACTCTCCTGAAGAGTGCATATACCTGGTGTCAAATGAGAGATCCTGAGCATCAGACTAGGTGTTGTAGTTTGCAGAGGTGGGTAAGGATATTGGTGTGGGAGGACCCCATAGGATCTGGATTGCTGGAGCAGGAGGGCTGGAGAATGCTCTCAAGAGCAGGAGAAGGTGCTAGCAAAGGTGGGTGGCAGGAATTTCCTGCCAGATATGGAGGGTTGTGAATAAGAGGATTTCTGTAGGGAGGCTGGATTGCAAGGCTGGAGCCAGATGGTTGGCAGCATGGGATGGCAGCCTAGAAAGTGGGGACTTGACCTTGTAGGTATAAGGAAGCCAGTGAAGGCAAATTCTGTCTTTTGCTGGAGCTTGGCTCTCTGATGGCTCACAAAGGGCTCCTAGGAAGGCAGCCAGTTCTGTCCAGTCAATTGTGCAGGCCCTGGAGTGCTGGCAGATGATCTTGTTGTCAAAGCTGGGGGTCCTGTGGGAGGTGGGTGTGAAGGAAGCCAACCGGGGGTGGAGTTGGATGTTGGATGAGTAGGTTTGCTTATCAGTTTTCAAAGTGAAGGGTAGGCTGAGGGTGTAATCAGAGGCCTCTTTTAAAATTCATTTTCAGTCTGCCTCTTAGAGGGTGAGAAGCTTTCAAAGTAAAGTGAATTAAGTCCCCGGATAAAGTCCCCAGTCGGCATGGCATTGTCAGTTCTACGTCTCCCATCCAGGTGTCTGGGCTTTCTCACTCTTGCCTTTTAAGAACACACAGAGACACAGTTTGAAGGTGACTGTGGGAGCGTGCCTGGCTTAGGCCGAGCCCCACAAGATCCCACACAAGGTGAAAGTAAAATTGAGGCAAGAGCCAATGACTTCGTGAACCCCAAGAGTCCTGACCCAGTGTTCCAGGCCTGGGGGTTCTGGCCACAAAATGTCCCCTGAGGTGGAGAACCATTTCATTAGCGTTGCATCACCACTGCTGCCGTCACTGGGAGGATAACCCAGCATCAAAACATGCCATTGACTGGTGTGGTCCTTTTTATTTGTTCTCCTTCCTCCCAGTGTATTTCCTAAAGGCGCATGTAAAACGGGTATTTGTAAGTTCCGTGGATTACATATTGAAATCGTTATCACCATTCAGGCCACTGTAACAAACAATACTGATTATAGAGCAGGGATATATTTTGTAATTATAATGTTCTTCAAACTTCTCTGATTGACACTCAGCGTATTTAAACAGGGATGATCAAAAATTATGTTCACAGCGCGGGCCTTGTCTTCCCTTTGGCAGCACAAAAGCTCGCCTCAGTAGGTAACAGCCACCAGGCTGCCTTTGAGCAGCTGTGTCGAGATGGGATTCAGTTTCTTTGGGGGTGGGGGTGGGGTAAGACACCCCGGCTTTCAAATCAAAGACAATTCAGTTTAGAGAAAGATGTACCTTGTGGAAATAAATAAAAGGAGGCGCAGTGTACCGTCAGCTGGCCGTCTTAAATCAATAATGCAGGCAGTCCATCTTGCATGCCCATTCAGCTCCTCACTCATTCTGAGCGACGGGGAGGGGCCCCTGCCTTCCAGCCTGGGCCCACAATAAAAGCCGTTGTCGAGAGATGTCCGGGGATGCAAGTGAGTCTTGCTCTGCTCTTCAAGGCCTCTCTGGAGCTGGCCTGGCAGTGTGCCTGCCAGAGGTCTCAGGATGTTAATGTCCTTTACCTCCAGAGCACATCAATCTGCATCCATTATTTTGCCAAGCAGGGACACCTGGACGGGAGGCTCTATTTTCTTTCAGTGGCCCCTGGCTTATAAAACAAAACCAGCAAAGAGCACGTAATCCCTTTGAGTATTCTTGTGGTGTGCCTAATGGGGGCTTTTGAGAGTGCCAGGTACTGTGAGAAGACTCTGGGAAAGAAAAAAAAAAAGGCAGAGTTTTTTAATCATCTTTGTTTACAAAGTGGTAACATTGAGTCTTGAGTCAAAGGGAATAGTTTCCAGGTAGAAAAGTCTTGGGTTTGTTTTTTGTCAGCTGCCAGCTACCAGCATGTCTCCCCTCCAAACTTTGCACAAAATCAACTTACCTTGATTTAAGTAACAAAGAAAAGGACTTGGGGGTTAGAAGGGTGGGAAAGGGGGAAGCTTTTAAAAGATTATCCTTTTGGAGTTTTGATAGATTAAGAGGGTGATCAGACTAGGCAGCATCTTAATAATAGGGCCATGTGAATTTTGGCTAGACTAATGGAAGCTCTTTTGTCAATTTCCTGTACCCTGTACTTGACAGGACTCAGGAAATGGCAGGACTGGCTCACCTTTGATACCTAGAAGGGGCTTAATGAGATTTAAAGATGTGCTACCATGACTGGAGTTTCCCACATTAAGTTTAAGTTACACACAAACTCCTCCTTTGCACCAGTCCCTAGCTGGCTTTGCTGCCTGTCTGCCGGAATCCAAAACGTGTTTTCTCTATAGAAGTAACAGCTGAAAGTGGGCAGCTGAGTTTCTGAACAGAAATTGTTTTTCTAAGAAGGTTTTCTTTTTTTTTTTTTTGGTTCCATTCAGGACTGTGTCTCTGAAATATTATCTATCATAAAAAACATGACATGAATTTACTATGGCAGTCAGCTGCAATTTTTAAATACACTTGTTAGGTTAGTGAGTAACATCTTCCCTTCCCAAAGAGACAGAGAAGAGAGGGAACATCAGACTGTTATTTCTTGGGGGTGGATGGGGAGGGGTGTGGGCCAGGCCATGACAGAACGTGTGAGCTCAGATGGGGCCCAAATGTTTCTGATGGAATATTTGAGCTGGAGATATTCAACGGGAAAGATCCCGCCTCAGGGAGCACCCTGTCAGCTGGAAAGGGGCCGGGAGTCATGATGAGTCCGTGTGTGACTGTTATGTGGGCTTGAGGGTGGAGCTGCGTGGGCAGGGCGTGGGGGTTGCAAAGTCATTCTTGCTAACCTTTATGAGTGTGGATTTTTAGGCGACCCCCGAGGAAGCAAAAAGGTTTGTCTCTGGCAGTGATTCTGGTGAGGCTGTGGTAGAATAGAACAGACCCTAGTTAAAGTGGGTGAGAAATGCTTTCAGAATCCTGTTCATTTTGGTGACTGCTTCCTGTGGACATTAGGCCTGGTTGCTGGAGGTGACAGCTCCTGTGTTGGCCCTAAGGCTAGAGATCCTGTACCATACCACCTGCTGAGAGTAGACCTCCCTCTCTGGGAGGCTGCCAGCCAGGACTTGCTTGCCATTCCAGAGCTTGTTTTGAATTCTAGTCCTGAGGGGTTGTAGATAAACTTGGCTGTAGCATGTTCTCTGTCCATTTCAAGTAAAAGCTCAAGTTGTTGGTCTTTAGCATTTTGGTTATCTGCACACACCTGTAGAAGTAGCCCCTGGGCTCCTGCATTGGGGTGGCCATGGCCCCCTGCCTGTCTGTTGTCATAGGCAGAATCAGGCCTGGAATACTGCTTCCGGATTTTGAATCAGACAACAGGATGTTCATATTTCCCAAAGAATCGGGGCCTGAGTTTCCTAGGAGCCAAGCCGATAACCAAGCCGAAAGATTGATATTTAAAGGGGCAAAAAGCTCCCAGGAATATTTCAAGCTGATTTTCAAGGTATGCAGTATCCATATTTTAATTTTGGATTGTCCCCAGATATACTTAAAGAATCGATGAGAATAAGTGGGATAGATAGGTCTTGTTAGATCTAGTTCAAGTTTTTCTGTTTTACCTCATCTAGCCTTATTAGAATGGATTATCTTTCTTCTTTTTTTCCCCATCTGATGCTCAGGATTTATAAATATCAGATCCCCCTTTGCCATCATTGGCCTGGCATCAGCTAACCTTTCTCTCTCAGTTTTCCTTCTATGGTATTTGAGCCACCACTTGGGAGAAATCAAATATAAACTGACCTATTTTACAGATAGGCTGAGAAATTTGTATGATTTTTTTTTTTAATGCACATCTGTTTAAGATATCCACAAATAGAAGCCATTGGAATACTCACATGTGGCTCCTAAAATTGTGAGAAGGGCCAGGTGAGGTTGGAGGGTACATGTTCAGGAGCCCCAGGAGGAGTCTGGCTGATGTGGCTGTGGGCCAGGGGCTGTCGGATGTACCACCTATGATGAAGACCAATGTGCATGAGAGCTGGGAGGCACCCTGACTTCAGTCCAATGCCAGTGCCACCACTTGGTAGCTGTGTGACTTTGAAAAATCACTTAGAGTTTCTGAATGGTGCCCTTAGCTATGGAATGGGGATAATACCCACCTCATGAGATTGCTGTACACTTTCTGTTTTTTGTTTTTGTTTTTGTTTTTTACCACAAGCCACAGTAAGAAATGCAGTATGTATCACAACCCAACCCACAGAAATATATACTCACACTTACGAAACTGAACCAAACCTTTCGTGAAACAATTTTTACTTATGTGCTAAAAGTAGCTCCTGATATTTTCTATTCTATTCTATTTTTCTTTGAACATGGTGATTATAATCCACCAAATTGATTTCAGGACCAAATAATAGGTTGCAATGCAGAATTTGACAAACACTATAGGCAATTAATATATCTCCATTCCCTTAATACTTCGAAGGACCAGAATCTTTGTTAATTAGGGTACAATAAGCCATGCTACAGAAACAGCCTGACAGAGCTGGAGCATAACACTGTGGAAGTTTATTTCTTGCTTTTATAAAGTTTGGTGGGGGGGTTGGGCAGGCTTTCAAGGCAGGTCTCCTCTGTCTGGATCCAAGTGGGTTCCATCTTATCACTTTGTCATCTTCATATCTGGCCTCCCCACTTGCCACCAAAACGAAAAAGAGAGACGGCATGTCTTCTGGATGCCTTTAAGGACTGGATCTGAAAGTTGTATTATTACTACTACCACCATTCTAATAGACAGAGCTCACTCAGGTACATGGTCCCAACCCAGTCGCCGGGGAGGCTGGAACACGCAGTCTTCCTGTGTGTGCAGGGGAAGGAGACAGTAAGGAGATTCAGTGAATGATATATACTGTGTAAGGTAGTGTTTAGACAGGACCCAGGGTGGGTCTTTGATATACTGAGGGTCAGCAATCGAGTAAGATGTAGGATTAGTCCAATTTGGGGTAATGTTGGCTAGCTGCAAAGAAACAGCCTGAATTAATGACTTCAGGGGGCTTCTTTGTGTTTTTTTTAATGTCATCCTCATGATTCTAAAGTTTCACAGAACTCACTTGTGGGTGTAGATAGTTTTCTGCAACTAATGTGAATTTACCTGTTGCTTGCTCTTAGGGGCTCAATGGTGGCATTCTCATGGACAGTGGAGTAGGAATCAAAGCTCTGTTTCCGGTTGGTGAGACCAGATGGTGCCTATTGCTCACTGGTAATTATAGCGAGCATTTATATTGAGTGCTTACTGTGTACTTCCAGGCATTGAGCTAAGCATTTCACAAGCTTCTTCTCAATTCATCATCATCACAGACTTATTAGGCAGAATCTTAGACATTTTAGTCCCCTTTTAAGATCATTTGTTCTGATAAGTTTACTTCACCAGTGAAGAAAAGCTCAAGTTCAGAGCTCTTATTTCCCCAGGGTTGCACAGCAACCTAGTTACACATTAGTGGTTATACTAGGATCAAAAGCCCAGATTTCTTGATCCCTACAACAAGGACATGAGGGCAATGTATGGCACATTTTAGTGGTCATAGCAAAGTGTTAACTGAACCTTCAGTTTAGGATCTTCAGTTTTTCCCTGGGATAGACACCAGGAATTCTAATTAGTGCTGGAATAGAATGCCCCAAACTGCAGATACTATTAAACTTCTAGTTTTCATTTGAACTGGTCATTTTAGGCAGAAGTAACCAAAGTTTTCTCAAAAGCCAACTTGGGTATGGGCCTGATAATTTAAACTGTTACCAACTTCAGGTAAAAATATACATCTAGATTGTAGTTAAAGATCTTTATCTGTGGTTTTTATTTGTTTTCACATAAATCTGCATGCTGTCCCCTATTACTCAGCAGTCTTTAGTTGCTACCAGTACTGAAGAGAAAAATTGGAATTTGCCAAAAGAATGCAAATGTGCTTCTGATAATGACAGGCTAGAGGGAGGGAGTTGGTTTAAGCCACAGCCTGAAGGATGTAAGTTGTTCTTAAGGAAAGACTTGCTAATGATGAAGCAGTTAAACTGTCCTAGAGGTGACTGAGGAGGGTTCTACTTCATCTCTCGTTTGGAGGTCTTTAAAGGTGCTTCTCCAGATTGGCTCTAGCCAGAGGTGCCGACCTGTGACTTCCTGGGTTTTCTCCCCTAGGCAGAGGGATTCTATGATTTCATGAAGTTACCTTCTGCTACTCAGTGTCCTTATGTAGTTACAGAAAGTAACAACCTGTGTTGTGTGTGTACCTGCACATACGTGGTTTGCACATGTGTGGCCCATGTCCAAGTATTCTCTAGAATGCCTCCTGAGGAGGGCCAGAGGGCATGGATGTTTGTTTATTTATATGAGAGAAAGAGAGAGAGAGAAAGAGAGAGGGAGGGAGGGAGAGAGGGAGGAGAGAATCCTAAGCAGGCTCTGCACTGTCAGAGTGCAGAGCCTGATGCGGAACTCGAACTCATGAACTGTGAGACCATGTCCTGATCCACAACCAAGAGTCAGTTGCTCATTTGACTGAGCCACCCAGGTGCCCCCATAGGGCATGGATGTTTAGAAAGAGGTGTTCCTAGCCTGGCCTGGTTGGAATTTGTACTCTTACTGTCTTGGCATAGATTAGCAAAATGTAACAGGTGACATTCTTTTTCTGTTTGACACCCCCCTCCCTTTTATATTTCAGGATCAGGAAAAGGGCAAAAATTTGAGACTAGTCAGGTAGATGCTTCCAGCATCTTCCTCCACCTCTGCCTCTGCAGATGTGTAGGCCCCATCCAGCTCGCAATTTATCATGTGTCCTGAAAGGGGTGCAGGGAAGAGGTGCTGTGTCTTATGGCTTTGCTATTAGCCAGTGTGTGAAGGGATGCACTGCTTGGGGGGCACCGAGCCTCCCGGGGCCTGCTCCAAGGTGTGCACTCAGCTGGGGAGAGCATATCTGTGCTCTGCATGTACTGATAATTTTATACTGGAAACCAAGCTTTTCTGCCTCAACACAGACTCCTGATATTCTTGCATAATGTGTTTGACATTTCTGAGACAGTGCAGTCTGGGAGAATGAGCACTGAATAGGGAATCAGGAGTGCCAGTTTTTTGTCCTGATTTGGCTGTTGACCTGCTCCTTCTCCCTAGGCAGGTCACCTAACCTCTCTGTGCCTCATTACCCTCCTTTCCCCACCTGGAAAATAAAGACCATTTCCTCTACCTGCTCTAACTCAGAGACCTCAGGGGCATCCAGGCAATTTACTTGGGGAAGGTGTCCTCTCCACTCATGATGGGTGTTTTTGTCTTTGTTGTGATTATAGTTATTCATTTTTTATTGGCTCAGTAGAAACCACTGTGAACCTAGTATCGGAGGACAAACCGTATCTTACAGTGATCTACTATTGAGATGTGATCTTTCAGGGCTATGATATAATTTCCAAGTGCTGCCTTCTGAATGCAAGCCAGCATTTTGTCCTAACTCTCGAGACCTAGTTATATGGGTCCCCATTCTGAGATTTGTCACCATCCTTCTTTCACTTTTTCGTTGGACAAGGTAGGTTCCTTTTTGTTTTTGTTTTTGTTTTTGTTTTTGTTTTTTTACATTCTGAAGATTTATGAGCTCCCTTCCTCTGTCCCAATCCTACTCTTTAAAAAATTCTTTTTGTATGTCCTGGGTGGAAGAAAGTCTCCTGAGGCTTATCACCTGCAGATGGTGCTTCTGAAAAGGAAACTGTTTCAGAAAGTTCCAAGCACTGAAAATGGGTGTGTAATGAACCCTGTTTTGCATCTTTAATTATAGCATTTGCCACCGTGCATGCTGTAATCATGTGCTTTCTCTAGAGCCAAAGCAATGTGCAATTCCAGGTCCATTCATTAGCAAACCGGCAAATCAATCACAGGTCTTGTCAAAAACACCACTGCAGTGTGGGGGTCCCTTTGCATAGACCATGGGATCACATCTACAATGGACCTCTTCTCCCCAAGGGGTTCAGAGGGCTTCTTAACAAATGACTTGCTCAAATGTGCAGGTTTTCTGATGTCTGTTTGTCTGTCTCTGTTGCTTCCTCTCTCCCTCCCTACTTCCATGTCATATAGTGACTGCTGGTTCCTTGGAAAACATGACTTGCCTCTGGCATTTGACAAGTGACGGATGCAAGAGGCAGATGTAGGGGACAGAGATGGAGATTTATATGATCCCAGGAGAGTGCCCAGAAGGCCTCTTGGCTTACAAATTCAGGTTTCACAAAGTATAAAATTCCTCCACCAGGGGTAGACTCTTGGGTTAAGCACTGCTCTTGGGGGAGAGGGGGCTTCACATTTAAATAGCAGATACTTGCAAGAGGTAAACCAGAGCCCCTACAACTGTAAACTGTGTTTGTAGCGATGCGCTTTCCCTGGCCTGAGGGTCCTAGAGCAGAAGAGTGAGGACCTGCCGGGTGTCAGCATGGAGACTGCAGCTTTGCTGTGGGAGAAAGGCCGGAAGGGGCTGGACGGTGTTGAGGATCACCCTGGTTTCCTTCTTGGTCCTGTTGGAGCCTAGCCTTGGTAAGCAGAGATTGGGGCTGAGGTGATGAGAAGGATTAAGGAGGTGATAAAATCAGGCCAACAGTGTTTAGAGTTCAGATGTCACAACTTCTGAATGATTTGCCAATGTCACATGAAGGTCTGGGCTTCTCTTAGGAAAGGTCTTGAGTTTCTCTGTGAAACACCTAAAGTTTCTCCAACATATCTATTACTAGTGGTAATAATAGTTATTATTAACATATTAGTGCCATATATATGGCACATATATATATATGTATAATATATAAAACATAATATCATACAGTGTTTACTGTTTGTTGTCTCCTTCCCCTCCAGAGAATGTCAGTCCCTGAGGACAGCTTCTTTGTGTTCATTGTTGTATTCAGGTACTGAGAACACTGCCTGGCACACAGCGTAGTTGGTGCTCAATAAGTATTTGTTGGATAAGTTAGCATGTTTATTCTTCTCCTTGGTGTACGAGAATGCACTCTGTACCATTCTGGCGTCTACATACTACTCACTGCTGCCCCAGGAATCCTTTGACTTGGGAGCTTGGTGCCATCTTTCTTCTCTAGGGCCCTCTCAGCACTGGGACAATTGCAAACATTCGATTTCCACCCCTTTTCTTCAAGTGAGAAAGCTGTAAACAGTGATATGGCAGTCTCCACGATGCTTTTCTGCACGATGCCAGTGACGGTTTATTGCAAAGGGCAAGGCCTGGGATTGAATGTAAACAAACACAGCCCACGAGTTTAAAATAGACCATTGAGCAGCTCACAAAATAGGCCCCTTGTTTTTAAAAGAGCAGTGGACGCTCTCAAGAAATAATAAGAAATAATAAGTTTGGAAGCTGGATGGAAAGCTCTGATGCTTTCTGGCTACGTTTGTCCTCCGAACTTTCTTTGCGCTTGGCACGCCTGTGATACAGCCTCTGCCAGCCACGGCCCAGGAGCTGCAGGCGATGGAAAGTTTATCTTGCTGCTAAAGGGAAATGGAAATGTCTTTGAAAAAGCTGCACCATGCTTGTTGTGCTAAGATCCGAGACACACAGACGTCCTTTGCAGAGGGAGTCCACTGTTCATCCCAAGAGGAGTGTGAGACTTGAGGGTTGACAAAAGCAGGTTCTGGAACATGTTTGACCTCAAGACATTTTCTCAACGTCACCAAACCCATGCTTCCGCAACTGCAGAAGTGGACCATTACTACCTACTTTATAGACTTGTTTGAAATGAGGTGATGTGAACGTCAATTCCGTGGGTTTGGGGCTGCCTTTGATGTATTCATTTCTCCACGCCCAGCGCCTCACACCGAGCCTGGCATCTGATAGGTGACAGCAGCACTCACCCCTTCTACAAAGGAGCAGTAGAGGACAGCAGAGATCCTTTGTCAGCAGTTTGGAGGCATAAATAGCATTCTTTTCCCTTCCTTCCCTCCAGAATCTTTGTTCTTTTAGAAACAAATGTAAACATACACCCACAAATAATATATTAGTACATTCTCATTGTAAAACATTTTAACAAGTAAGAAATATATCCCACTTCTTCCCAAAATAAGTACCGTGGAAGTGTTTCTTTCCAGAGACTATGTATCCTTATCCCCTCTCTTTCTCTGTCTGTCTGTATCTCTCTATCATGTTTTTCTATAGCTAAAGGCCTGTCTTCCTCTTTGCCTATTTGTGATGGTTAATTTTATGTGTCAACTGGGGCGAAAATGCGTAGATCTTTAGTGAAACATTATTCTGGATGTTCTGTGAAGGTGGTTTTAGATGAGATTAACATTTAAATTGGTGGGCATCCATGAT
The DNA here is from genome assembly GCF_023721935.1 of Panthera uncia. Lineage (NCBI taxonomy): Eukaryota > Metazoa > Chordata > Mammalia > Carnivora > Felidae > Panthera > Panthera uncia. The sequence continues at coordinate 76,451,374 of NW_026057578.1, read as the reverse complement.
ATGGGCAGGTCTCATCCAGTCAGGTTGATGGCCTTGAACAAAGACTGCCTTTGGATTCCAACTGCAACTCTTCCCTGGGTCTCTAGCCTGCCAACCTACCTGGCAGATTTTGGACTTACCAGGCCTTCACAATCATGTGAGCCAATTCAGTAGTAGAACTAATAAATCGCTCTGTCTATATGTACATCCTGTTGGTTCTGTTGCTCTAGGGGACCCTAAAACCCGATCTCTCTCTATCTTACCCTATCCTGTCCTAGCCTGCCCTTTTTTCCTTCCATCTGTCCATCCATCCATAGCAGGATAATTTATTGAGATTAATTTGTATTCCATTCTTAGTCTATTTTCTTCTCCCATTCTAAGAAGGCAGCCAGCTTGGTATTATAAAGTCAAAACAGAAATTGTCTGCCCCCAGCTTCCCTTTCTGACGGCTTTAGCAACTTGGGTGTAGGGGCATGGTAGGACTGGAAAAGAGGCAGAGACTCTGAGATGGGGAGATAGGGAGATGCCCCAAGACCAGGGGCAAGTTCTTTGGGATGGGGCCTTGTGCATACGTTTACCTTTTCCATAGGCAAGGACAGGGCCTATGGGAGGGCCTAAGTTGTCTCTTGTGCCCAAGGAGGCACTTCAGTCACCAGACTTCTACAAAGATTCCCATGCCCCAAAGTGATAGAATGACTCCTTTCTTTTAGATAATGTAATAACCAGGGTAAACCAAAGCCTGGAAGGGCCACATGGACATTTTTCTTTTGTGTGACCCTGGAACCTTGGTATAACATGAGGGTAGGGAGTGGGGGGATACAGGTCAGAATAATGACTGGTACCATATATAGTTCTTCAACTATAATAATGTTTATGTAAACATGTATATGTACTGAATGGTTCTTAAAAACTTTTTTTTTAATGTTTATTTTTGAGAGAGAGAGAGAGAGCGAGCAAGCGTGAGCAGGGAAGGGGCAGAGATAGGGAGAGACGGAGACAGAGAATCTGAAGCAAGCTCCAGGCTCTGAGCTGTCAGCACAGAGCCCGATGCGGGGCTCAAACTCAAGAACTGTGAGATCATGACCTAAGCTGAAGTGAGATGGTTAACTGACTGAGCCACCCAGGCGCCCTTGTACTGAATGGTTTTAAGTGTTCCAAGTGTTTCTTTTTTCCTTCCTTTCTTCCTTTTTCCTTTCCTTCCCTTCCTTTCTTCTTTCCTTTCCCTCCCTCTTTTCTTTCTTCTTTCTTTTTCTTTTCTTTTCTTTCTTTCTTTCTTTCTTTCTTTCTTTCTTTCTTTCTTTCTCTCTTTCTGAGTGTTCAAAGTGGGACTTGTATTTTTCATTTACTACATCTTGGATAACTTTCCATAACTCTCTCATTCTTTTAAATATTCTGTAAAATATTCCATATTACTGATGTACCTTAATTCATATAAACGATTTCCTATTGATAAAGATTCAAATTGTTTCCATTTTAATTGTAAACAACACTCTAGTGAACATCCTTTAACGCTGGGTAATTATTACCAATTGCCTGGAAAAGCTAACATCCACTCTTTCCAAAATTCTGTTCTACCTTCACATGTTTATGAACCCAGTTCTATGACAGGCTCAGTGGGAATCCAGAGCAGACAGAAGAAACTGTTCTCCCCACTGGAGCCTGTGATCTTATGAAAAAAGTGAAACCTGAAAAACAAGTGACTTTTTTCTGTGGCCACACAACACCATGGGCTAAAAAGTCAGAACTGGCAAGTCCAGGACTGGGGTGTCGTAGGAGATTGAGACTGTTTCCAGGTGGGACAGAACCTTCCCTGATGAATTCTCCACCTTCTGTGACACTTCCTGTGAGCACTTGAATGTGTGGCAAATCAGGCTTCTTTCTATAGTTATTAAAGCTGTTTACCTTACTTTATTTCCCTTTGGAGTTGTTACCTTGTTTTAAAGAATAAACTTGACAGAGCTAAAGTCCTATGCTTTCTTGCCCTGACAAGTTTGTGTGTATCATTGCTGTGCATACTTCTGTACTTTTAACATATATACATATTTCCATCAATAATATAAACTATTGTTTAAATGTTTTAAAATTCCACAGATCTTTTCAGCAAGATGTAAACACACCTGGCCAGAGACTTAGTCTTTCTTTGTGAACCTGCCAGCCTTACATGGGTAGTTAGTGTGATATTCCCGCTTGACCAGATTCGAGAAAGTGGAGCCTAGGAGGCCTCTTCACCTTCCTTCTTCACACTCATCCCACCCCTCCCTCCTGGTGTCCCTCTCCTCAGATCCCTCCACCAGGGGCCTGACATTTATTTCTGAAGGCTTTTGAAAGACTTTGGGCCAAGACCTTAGCTCATAAAAACTTAAAGATCTGTTCTCCAAGGAACCTTTTTATGGGGAAACACCTGAGAGGGAACATTTAAAAGCTAAGGAGGAAATGTGTCTCTAGTAAGTGAATTGTGAGAGTGGACAGGGAACTTTTGGGCTCCTCTTTGGAGTGCTCCAGAGGTGGGAGTACATGAAGGGATGCAGCCCTCTTTATCTCCTTGGCTAATGTTGGTAACTAGCTATGGAGAGGAACATGCCCCTCATAATGGCTGTCCCAGATCAGGAACAGGGCTCTCCCTGGTAGGGCTATTTAGAAAACTCCATTTTTGGTCACTGATGATAAAATGAGGTAAACAAGTATTGTCTCCCTTTTTAGATAGCCTTGTCTCTGGCCAGGGTGGACAAGCGAAAACTGGGAGGATGAAATACCTCAGCCCTCTAACTCTAAAAGGTGACAGGACCAAGTTCCTCTGGCCCCAGGTGAAGGTGCTCATTCCTTCCAGGGCACAGAGGATAAAGTAACAGGGCTTTTTCTTTCCTTCCCTGCTTTCCTCCCTTCCTTCCTCATTCTTTCATTCCTTCTTTCCAAATATCTAGGAAATGTGACTCTTCTTGTTTCAGATACTTGTACTTTAGTATGATTTGATTTAATCTGTTTGTTTTTTTTTTTAAGCTGAAGGAATGCTAGTGTTGGCTGGGTCTTTTTGTGTTGGAAAGGGAAGTAACAAAGAAAAGAGGTATGAAAAGTTCCTTTTGATATAAGAACAATTTGTCATATGATTCTGCACCCCAAATACCCAGTCTCAAAGAGGCTATTTTTGCATCAGCCTTGTCACCCAAGACTCCATTCTTTCTCTTTTCTTCCCTTCCTTCCTCCTCCGACACTTCTGCATGTGTGTCTGAATATAGTAAAGTTGCTTTGAGCTTTTTTTTTTTTTTCAATTATTCAACAGCTTTCAAGTGGAGAAAAATTTGGGTCTTTTAATTTCATTTTTGGCTTTTTTTTTTTTTTTTTTTTGCATGTGTGTGTCTCCTTTCTGTTTGCTAAACAGTAATTGCGGATCTTCCTGGCCACCTTTAATACTCCCAGCTAATTATCCTGAAATAAATCTCTTTCAAGCCCGCATGCCAGCAGTTCTGGGATCCGAGCGGCTCTTTCAGCTCCCGGCTGCCTGTCACTCAAATGGGCCTCAGCTGCAACTCCGAATGATGAGTATTAACCTCCCGCTGGGAAGATTCGCCCAATCTCCCCACTTCCAACAGCAGCTCCCAGGGCCGCACCACGCTCCTACCTGTTAGCCTAAGCTGGGATTTTCTTTTGCTAACGCTGTGATTTTGAAAAGTGGAAGAGGATTCCTGGGAGAAGGACACTCAGTTAACCTTCTCCTAATTGCCATTCAAGATGGAAAAGGGAGAGAAAGATGGTGGCTGTCCCGGGAGGGCAACTGGGCCACAGAGTGGCCTGCGGCCTTGCCAGGAAGCACACTGGTCTGTTTGTTGGTGAGTGTGCGTGAGTGTGTTTTGGCCCAGGGCTCTATGTTCATAGACTCCTACCTGAGGGTGGTTGATGGCTGGGATCTGGGGACAGGCCTTGATTTGGACTTAACTGTCTTCTCCGATGTCCTCCCTCCTTCTCAAATGTTCCTCACTGTTGTACTCTGGTAGTTCACTGGGTTCTCCTTTCTCCAATCTCGGCGATTCCCTTCCAGATTTTCTTTTGCCTTGTACAGCAAGATTCATTTTTTTTTCTTTGTGTGCGTGTGTGTGTGCGCGTGCACGTGCGTGCATGTGTGTGTTTTGCTAACATCTAGCTTGTTTATTTGCTTAGAAATTTGTGGCTGGTCCCATTTGCCTCTCCTCAGTGATGCAGTGCTCTCCTCTCATTTCTCTTCTGATCCCATAGGCTTCCCAGCTTCCATACCAGATCATTCTAGTGAGAGAAAGGGATGGTTACTTGGGCAGGCCCCATAGCACAGTGGCAAATGGCACAGGCTTGGAAGTGACAGTACCCAGTGCCTGGCAAAGAGTAATCGTCTAGTTAAATGAGTGGATGAATACATCATAATGATGTAACATAACATATCTTGTCCCCACATATCAAGATACCTTCCTCTTAGATTGACTTCTTTGAAACCTTTTCTTCTTGTGGAAGACTGTTTACCGAATGTTAATTCCCCTCCTTGTGAGGAAAATTCCACTGCCTGGACACTGGCATCCACAGTCACAAGACCTGATTTAGTCAATAAATGTTAACTAAAGCCAGTGTGTGTCACTTCAAGGTGGAAGCTGGGGTAACTTAGTATTCTCTCTTTTTTTTTTTCTGTCACATCTCTGGCAAAGTTTCAGATAGTGACTGTTCCATGAGCTTAGATATTGGGGTGAGAGCCCCCAGTTGATGTGCTATTGGAGTATGGTGTGAACAAGAAATAAACCTTTGTAGTTTTATGACACTGAAGTTTTGGGTTTTTAAGTGACTGTACCATAATCTGACTATCCTGACTGGTGCACAAATACACAGATATACTCATCTGTATTCATATGTGGTTTCTTATCCTCAGACTTTAAATGTACAATTTCTACCTGCCTCTGAATAAAGATCTTTTTCTACTTAGCTGGCCTCTTATTCTTCTCAGTAGTGCAAACCAGATATCAGAAACCCAAATCTTGGCCAAAGAGAGAGAGAAATGTGTTTGTTTAGATACTTGAACTAGGTAGGTAAGTCTTACATCATCACTGGATCTCTAGTAATTTATGTGGAACACCAAATAACTCCTATGTCTGTATATCATGTCTCAAGATAACAAAGCAGAGCTGCTACATATAGTTGTGAGGTTGTGCACTGAACAAGTAAGGGGCAGGACATTCTCAAAGACTTCAGCATGAATGGTCATGCAGATACTTTGCTGGGCCCCTTTAACAGAGGATCTGCTTATAAGAAATTTCCAGGAGCCAGGGAGCAACTGTGCACTCCACCATCAATACAGAACCACAGAGTTCATGCTGAATGATGTCTTGATGCTGAACATTGCTGAAATCCTTCAGGAAATTGTAATGGGAGGACCCCTTACAATGTTGTGTCTTTGTCACAACTCAAGCAAAATGAGTGCCTGATACTTCCAGGCTTCCTGCCATTCTCAGTTTGCTCCTTAACCTTCGCTCCAGAGAGGCCCACGGACTTGTGCTGTGTTGTGTCTTGGAGGACAGTGTTTTCTGGTTTTCCTTTTTGTGGTCTGTGCCTTCTGGACCTGTCCAATAGGGGGGGCTAAGTAGATTTCACCTCACATCCATCCCCTCTGGACTTTTATCCTCTATTCAGTTTCTGCTCTAGATTACTTTTGTCTGCCAAACCCTTGGTCTTGATTGGTCAAGGCTCTGCCCTAAGACATTGTGATGTTTTAATTCCAGTGAGCACTAGTTGGACAGTGAAATGTACAGTTACATGTGGGTCTTAGGTTTTCTTTCTTTCAGAGGGTTCCCTCTTCAATCTCTAGCATGTGGCAGAGAATAAAAACCATTAACTGTCAGAAGAATCCTCTGCAGCTGAATATTTCCTACATCTGTAAATCATCCTCCTACTGCCTGCCATGACAGTTATGCAAGTGACCTTTGGATTTCACAATTAAAAAAAAAATTTATGACCTTGTAATCCCCACCATTCATGGGAATGCACCACACTGAGATTGTGAAATCAAAGAATGAGTGAAAAACAATCATCAATGAAAACAATAAGAAAATGATGGTTTGGATTGAAAGATACTGTATTGTAATAGGAAGAGCTCTAATCCCAACTCTACCACTGACTATCTGTGTGACCTTGAGTGGATCACTTAACCTCTCTGGGTCTTGGTTTTCCTATCTGTAAAATATGAAAGGATCCTTTCCAGCTCTAGCATTTTACAGTTCTAGAATATAATGTTTATGAATATTAAATCATAATAATTTCAAAAATGTATGCTAGGTATGGTTATTTCTTAGGTTCCCTGAGAAATTCTTGTTAGTGCTTTTGATAACCTTTTTTTATTGGGCTGATTTTTATCCCTTAAAAAGTTATTCCCAGCAAATTTTTGAAATTAACAAGGATAGCTATCTCCATTTCACATTTGAGACCTATTGAGATTATGTACTTTGTCCAAAATTACATAGGCACTTCAGCGGGGAACGGAACCCAGAAATCCAGAGTCTCATACCATGTATTAGACAAGAGAGAATTGTCTCTTCTACGCTATTACTAGAGTGGGAATTACTGAGACATGCTCTACAATAAATCAATGTTAATTGAATGTATTTTATATATTTAGTGGTGAATAAATAGTGGCTATAAATAGGATATAAATAAGAATAAATAAGAATATAAATAAGAATAAATAAGGCTAGTATTCTCTAGCCTTAAAGAAGGTATGGTCTTGTGAGAGTCCATTACATAAGCAGATGTAGGGAGTGCTGTGGTAAAGGTATTTTCAGGACTTCTTTCTCCAGTTAGGATAGAGTAAGGGTGGGGGGGGGGGGAGGTTAACTCTCACCCAAAAAACTGAAATTGGACAAAATATAGGAGATAATGGCTTTTAAGTCATTAGGCACAAGGTAACCATGGATGATATCCCTGAAATATGGGTAACAAATGAAATGAGCCCTATGGTCACTCCAGCTTAATGTCTGAAGAAAGTTTCTAAGCCATGGTAACAGAAAGGAAATCCCAGCAGTTTCTCTGAGTTTAGAAGACATGACTACAAGTCTGGGAAGGCAAAGTGTAGAGCACACAGGGCAGACTAGTGGAGTGGAGAGACCTCTATAGAGATCTGTAGAGGATCCCATCAAATTGCCAGTTGCTGAGTACCTGAGTGGCTCGATTGGTTGATCTCTGCTCAGGTCTCCACTCTTGATCTTCGCTCAGGTCGTGATCTCATGGTTCATGAGTTTGAGCCCTGCATTGAGCTCAGTGCTGACAGTGAGGAGCCTGCTTGGGATTCTCTCTCCCTTTCTCTCTCTGCCCCTTCCCTGCTTGTGTGCACTCTTTATCTCTCTCTCAAAATAAATAAACATTAAAAAAATTCTCAGTTGAGTGGTACTAATCAGTACATGCAGGTGAGGAAACTAGTCAAGGCTAGAGAAGGAATCACCTACAAGGATTAGAGGGAACATATCTTTGCAGATCATACAGTGGCAGGAATAGTTCCTGTTTCCATCATTCAGAATAGAAAACCTCATAATCCACAGGACATTGAGTAGAGTATTCAGAAGAGTTTTGTCTTGGTAGTGGAAAACATTAGCCAAAGATTAAATGTTGATCCCATCCAGTGATCCAAAAAAAAAAAAAAAAGACCTAAAGAATCAAACTGTTTCCAAGCAACTTAACTGTGAGACAGAAAAAACAAAAAAACAAAAACTCAAATCATTTAGAGAAATACAAAAATATCCAGTACTCAACAAAGTAAAGTGTATAGTGCCTAGCAATTTGATAAAAAACAAAACAAAGCTCAATAAGGCATGCAAAGAAGCAGGAAAATATGACCCACGATGAAGAGAAAACTCTGTTAATAGAAACCAACTAAGAAATTAAAAAACGATAGAATTTATAGACATGGACACTAAAACAGTTATAACTGCTTTAAGTTTGTAAATTCAAGAAACCAGCACCAGAGAAGAAAACATCAATGAACCTAAAGATGTAGCAATAGAAACTATTGATAATAAAACATAGGAAAACAAGCTGAAAAAAAAATAGAAAACAAAAAACACCACACTGATTTGTGGGACAACTCTATGTGGTCTAATATATGTGTCAGTGGACTCCTTAAAAGGGAAGAGAGAGAAGCAAGACAAAAAAAAATCTGAAAAAATGGGTAAAATTTTCCATTAGAAATGAGAAGCTTTGTGGGAAATAGATGTATAAGGTTGTAAGGTATGTATATATGAAGTATCATTATCACTCAAAGGTTGTGATAAAGATAAATATGGTAAACTCTAAAATATTAAAATAACATAGTTACAGCTACTAAACCAAAAAGCAAATGAAATGCAACAAAAATACTCAGTTAATCCAAAATGATGTAAGAAAGAAGTAAAAGGGAAAAGGTAGGACAGATAGAAAACCAACAGCAATGTGAGAGGTTAAAATCCAACCATATCATTAATCACAGTAAATGTAAATGGTCCAAAAATCTCAATCAAAAGCCCTAAATTGTTGATAAAAAAAAAAAACAAAACAAAACAAACAAGAACCAACTCTAGATCATCCATAAAAAATCCATTTTAAGTCCAAGACACAAAGTATGGAATGTATTATATAAACCAACACTAATAAAGAAAAAAGCAGGAGCAAGTATTTTAATACCAGAGAAAATAAATTTCTGAACAAAGAATATTACCTTGAATAAAGAGTGTCATTTCATAGAGACAAAAGTGCCAGTTTTCCAATGGGTTATTATAATCCTAAAGATATAAGAACTGAGAGAAGAGTAAGAAGAAATAGATTACACAATTATAATCAGAAATTTCAATATCTCCCAGTACTTGGTGGAATAAGAGGATAGAAAATCAGTAAGGATGTGGGAGACTTGGACAACACTATAAACCAACTTGTTCTAATTGACTTTTATAGTTCACACTACACAACAACAGCAGAATACACATTCTTTTCAAGTTTACGCAGAGTATTTTTTTTTTTTTTTTTTTTTTTTACTAAGACCATATTCTGGTTCATAAATAGGATCCAAATCCAAGTATGTTCTCTGATCAGGAGGGAAGTAAATTAGAGCTAAATATAAAAGATATTTTGGAACCCCAAGATATTTGAAAATTATATAGCACACTTAAAAATGCTTATGGGGCAGGGAGCGTGGGTGGCTCAGTTGGTTGCCTCTCTTTGTATTTATGTATGTATCTATTAATTTAGAGTGTGCATGCCCATATGCAAACATAGGTGGAGGGGCAGAGGAGAGAGGGAGAGAGGGAGAGAGGGAGGAGAGAGGAGAGAGGGAGAGAAAAAATCCCAAGCAGGCTCTGTCAGTGCAGCACCTGACACAGGGCTCAATCTCACCACCGTGAGATCATGACTTGAGCTGAAATTAAGAGTCGTACACTTAACCAACTGAGCCACCCAGGCACCCCCATCTGACTCTTGATTTTGGCTCAGGTCATGATCTCATGGTTTGTGAGTTGGAGCTCTGAGTTGTGCTCAACGCTGACAGTGCAGAGCCTGCTTAGGATTCTCTCTGCCTCTCCCCCTGCTCTCATGCATGTGTGTTCTCTCTCTCTCTCAAAATAAATAAACATAAAAAAATGCCCATGGGTCAAAAAAGTAATCAAGAAATAAATTATAAAGTGTTTTGAATTGAACAGAAATGAAAAAAAAATCAAAATTTGTGAAAAGCAGCTAACATAGTTTTAAAGGGAAATTTATAGCACTAAATGTGTATTAGAAAAGGCTGCAAGCTAATGACCTCAACTTCCACTTTGAGAAATTAAGATGAGAAAGATACTCAAAAGGAATATTAGGAAGAAGATAGTATTAGACATCACAGTGGAAATCAACAGAAAAATGATAGAGATAAATCAGAAAAACTCAAACCTAATTCTTTGAGAAGATCAGTAAAACTGATACATCTCTAGAAAGACTCATTAGGAAAAAAAAAGAGAAGACACAAATTACTAATATCAGGAATGAGAGTGGTAATATCACTATCGATTTTACAGATATTTAAAGGACAATAAAGGAGAATTTTATGCCAGTATTTTTCTGCAACTTAAATAGAAAATATACAAACTACCAATGCCCATTCAAGAAGAAATAGGTAACCTTAACAATTCTACATAAAATATATTGAATCTATAGTTCAAAACCCTTCTACACAGAAGGCTCTAGGGCCAGAGGGTTTCATGAAGAAATTCTACCGAACATTTAAGAAAGAAAGAAAAAAAAAAAAAGAATTCTACACAAACTTTTCCAGTAAATTGAAGAGGATAAAATATTTTTCGACTCAGTCTGTAAGACAGCATGAGTGATACCACAACCAGACAGACATTACAGTCTGTGTGGATCAGTAGTCCTCACGATCATAGATACAATATTCTTAACAAAGCTTTATCAATCAAATTCACTAATATATAAAAGAATAATACATCACAAACAAGTGGTGTTTATCTCAGGAATTCAATGTTGATTTAACTTTTGAAAGGGAAACAAGTGAAATCACCAATTCAACAATACAGATTAAAAATATTTTAAATGTCATCTCAATAGATGCAAAAGCAAAAACCCAAAACATTTTGGGAAAATTCAACTTCATTTCTGATATAAGCACCCAGTAAACAAAGAACAGAAGTAAAATTCCTAACAATAATGGATATCTTTGAAAAATGCATAGCTTACGCCAGATGTAATGGTAACATTGAATACTTTTTTCCAGTGCTTTTCTTGAGTCTTGTTTGGAAGGCTCAAGAACCAGACGAGGATGTCCATTTTTCAATGCATTTTACTGGAGGGTCTAGGCAGTATGATATAGCAAAAAAGAAAGGGGGAATAAAAAGACCCCCAGATAAGAAAGGAACAAGTCAAATTATATTTGTGCATGGCATAATTACCTGTGTTGAAAACCTTGTGAAATCTACAAAAAACTGCTAGACTTAGTAAGTGAATTTAACAGTTTTGGGGTAAAAGAACAATTTACATAATTCAATTGCATTTTTATATGCTAGCAACAAACAATTAGAAATTGAAATAAAAAATATGCTTTATAATAGCATTAAAATATGAAATATTATGGACAAATATGATGAAGGTTGCATGAGATCTATACTCTAAAAAGTTACAAAACAATGCTAAGAGAAATTAAGGAGTATGTAAATAATTGGAGAGGTATACTGTGCTTATGGATGGATTGAAAGATTTAATATTATTAAGGTTCTGTCCAATCAAAATTGCAACAGACTTTTATTTTCTTTGTAGAAATTGGCAAGCTGATTCCAAAGTTCACATGGAAATGAAAGGACTTAGAATACTTACTCAAAACAACATTGAAAAAGGACAGTGTTGGAGGATTTACTATAAAGCTATAATAATCATGACTGTGGTATTACCATAAAGATAAACAAGTCAGTGGAACAGAATAGAGTTGAGAAACAGACACATATATATGTCAATGATTTTTGACAAAGGTTCAAAGACCGTGCAGTGGTGAGAGAATTTTTTCAATAAATGGCACTGGAGCAATTGTGTATCCATATAAAAGAAGCAGAAAAAGAACTTCAGCTCTCACTTCATGCCATATAAAAAATTAAATGGATCATAGACCTAAAAATAAAATCTAAAATGAAGGCCTAGAAGAAAACATAGGAGGACATCTTTACCTAGGGTTAGATCTGCATCAAAAGCATGATTCATAGGGGGAAAAAAACAAACAAACTGGATTTAATCACATTAAGAAAGTCTGCTTTTCAAAAGTCACTATTAAAATAATAAAAAGACAAGATATAGACAGGGAGGAAATATTTGTAAATCACATATTTGATGAAGGATTTGTATCCAGAATATCTAGAAAACTTCAACATTCAATTGTAAGAAAATAACCTTTCTCCCTTGGGTAAAAGGTTTAAATAGACATTATACTAAAGAAGATGTATTGACGACCAGTGCCTCCATGCTTTTTGATCAACATTGTTAGTCAAAAGGAAAATACAGATTAAAACCACAGTGTACTACCATTGTTCATCTGTGAGGATGTCTAAAATAAAAGTTATTGGTCATACCAAGTGTTGGCAGTGTATGTGGCAGCTGGGACTCGCATACACTGCTGGTGGGAATGTTAAATGATAAAAAAGATTTTTGAAAACAGTTTGCAGTTTCTTAAAAAGTTATACATCTACAGATGACCCATTCATTCTACTTCTAGGTGTTTGTCCAAGAGGCGTGAGAGCATGTTCCATGTAAAGACTTGTCCAAGAATGTTCATAGCAGCTTTTTTTGAATTGCTTAAAAGGCTAAACAACCCGAGTGTCCATCAACAGTTGAATGGATAAACAAATTGTGGTATATCTATACAATAGGCCATTACTCAGGAATAAAAATAAAAAATATATACCTGCAGCATAGATGAATATTAAAGTAATTGAGTGGAAGAAGCCAAATATAAAGAGGACATACTGTATGATTCCACTGTAAAAAAAATTTAGAAAATGCAAAGTAATCTATAGTGATAGCAGATCAGTGGTTGCCTGGGAATGGGGTGAAGTGGGGAGGGGCAGGAGAGCGGGATTATTAAGGGGCATGAGGAAACACTAAATTGATTGTGGTGATGGTGTCATGAGTGTGTATCTCAAAATTGATCGTATTGTACACTTTAAACATACAGTTTATTGCATGTTAAATATACCTCAATAAAGCTGTTAGGAAACAGCAAAAATATATTCAAGCAACTTATATTTCTTAACACAATGGATTAAATTGTATACCTGGATCCAAATATCCATACTTCTATAAATTAAAATTGAGACTTATTAAAATAAGAGGGATGTTCAGGGCTCTGGGGTAGCCTAGAAAACTCAACAACATACTACCAATAGTGTTTTTGTTTCTTTAAAAAAAATTTTTTTTTTAAATTTTTTTTTCAACGTTTTTTATTTATTTTTGGGACAGAGAGAGACAGAGCATGAACGGGGGAGGGGCAGAGAGAGAGGGAGACACAGAATCGGAAACAGGCTCCAGGCTCCGAGCCATCAGCCCAGAGCCTGACGCGGGGCTCGAACTCACGGACCGCGAGATCGTGACCTGGCTGAAGGCGGACGCTTAACCGATTGCGCCACCCAGGCGCCCCTAAAAAAATTTTTTTAGAACATTTATTCATTTTTGAGAGAGCCAGAGCATGAGTGGGGGAGGGGCAGAGAGAGAGGGGGAGACATGGGATGTGAGGCATGCTCCAGGCTCTGACCTGTCAACATAGAGCCCAGTGCAGGGCTTGAACCCTCAGACTGCCAGATCATGACCTGAGCTGAAGTTGGACACTTAACCTACTGAGCCACCCAGGAGCCCCTTCTTTCTTTTATTTTAATGTTTATTTATTTATTTTGAGAGAGAAAACACTAGTGATGGAGAGGCAGAGAGAGAGAGGGAGAGAGAGAATCCCAAGCTGGCTCTACGCTGTCAGCACCAAGCCTGATGTGGGGCTCAATCCCATGAGCTGTGAGATTACGACCTAAGCTGAAACCAGGAGTTGGGTACTCAATGACTGAGCCACGCATGTGCTCCTTAATAATGTTTTTCTATCCTTACATTATATTATGCAAATAATTAGGCAAGGATGCATTTGCTGTAGAAGATGCCTTCCAAATTCTGAGCCACATTCTGATTTATTAGGTCTGGGTTGCTTGAGACCAGGAATCTGCATTTTTAATAAATCCTTTAGGAGATTCTGAGGCAGATGAGTCATGGGTGGCACTAGAGAAACAGTGGTCAAATTCTTGGCAGCATCAAAATCTCCTGTTTGGAGCTTGGCTTGTGTTTAGTTCTCGTTTACCTGGCTGAACTAGTAGTATCTTCTATTGGGTAAGACCTACCTGCCCACCTTTGGACAGCATCAATGCTCAGAAATATTGTTACAACGTTACGTTTGGGGATAACCCCAGTGGCGTAATTATGGCCACAGAACAACCACTTAGTCATGCAGTCCAGGCCCTGCCCTCGGTACAGAACATCCATCCCTCTTAGACCATTTCAGGCAAGTAAAGGCTGGGCTTTGGCAGCCCAGGGGCAGGGAGGTCTTGCTTGCTGCAGGCTCTGGTGCCAATGACTCTTAGCCAGGAAATTCTTTTCTGGGTTTCACAGTTTTCCTCTTGAAGTGCCCCTCATTGCTGTGACTTTTGCGGTTTAATGGATTAAGTCACCCCTCTACTTAAAACATCCTGGAAGCTTTCCATACCTGTCAGGATAAAACCCAAACTCCTGACCTTGGCCAATAAGCTCTGCATGATCTCCACCCCGACTGCCCCTTCCACTGCACCTCCACCAAGCACCAGGCAACCTTGCACTTGACTCTAAGTGCTTAAACACACCAAGAAGTCCCTTCCCACCTCTTTCATGCCTTTCCTCTTCCCAAAAGCTTTCTTAGGCCCCTTTGTGTCTGTCTTCTCTCATCCTTTACACCTCATCAAGATGTCACTTCCTCAGGGGACCTTCTCTGACCAGCCTCTCTGAAGTTGGCTCTCTCCTCTCCCCAGTTATTCTTTGTTCCATCTCTCATCACAAGTTGTAATTATTTTGTTCAACTTTTTAGATTCTCTTCACTAGAATGTTAGCTCTGCTTTGCTCATCGCTATATCAACATTACTGGTTGAATAAATGAATTACTCCTCCAGGATCCCCTAATTTTTATAAATGCTATGTCAGTGGTGTAAATAGAGTTCTTATACCTGAAGGTTTTAGGCTTCAGTGTTTTCACAACTGTTCAGAAAAGCTCTTTGTTTAATGAGTGACAACTCTCCTTGCCCCTCTCCCCCTGGAAAAAAAAAACCCAAAATCCAAAAAACGACAACAACTTTTGAGTGCAGCAAAACAGAAAAGCATTCAGTGCACGTAGAGGAAAACAGATATACATTTGCTATCAAACTATCTTGCCTGTCATGTTCACCTCGGAGTCAACTCCCATGTGGGGAAATGGTTCAGAAATTGAGTTCAGGATTTAGTTGAGTCCAGTCCTGGCTTTTGGATTCGCTGGTTATTTTTGATAGGCCTGTAGGGAGGACTGGGCTCCTGGTAGTGTGGCTGGGGTGGGGTGTGGCTACATGACCTCTGACTTCTTGGCTTTTCCAGACAGATGGGAAATGAATGATCTTGATCATATAGTATGGAGACCACCACATTTGAATGAAAGCTCTGAAGCCAGAAAGATAGGTCATAATCATGACTATTCTTCTTTTTATTGCTGAGTTTGATATTTGAAATTAACAAAGCCAGAAGCCTAATGACAGGTGTCACTCTATGGGCCACAAGAAGGTGTGACCCCAGGTGCTAAAGGGCTGAACTTCCTTGAAGGAGATGCATTTGTGGAATCTCTTTGACTCCATACTTTTTCTCTCAAAACATTTTCATTTTACTTCCAGTTATTTTCTCTCCTTTTTACATCTTCCTTTATCTCTCTTCTATTTTATTTTTACCAGATTTTTTTACCTTTCATATCCAGGTCACTTTTTAGTTTTTCCTGTCTGTCCTTCTCTTTCTTCTCTATCTCCATGGCTCATCTCCTATCTCTCAAATTTTAATCCCCTTCTTCCTTTCCTTGTCTTCATTTAAGATCATCCAGTGAAGACAGGGACATTCTTTTCTCATCACTTTGAATCTAACCTTTTCATGACTGGCTATATTAACCCATATATAAATTTAAAATGATATGCTGTTCTGGTCAATTGAGTACTTTTTAAATCGTTGTGATATGTTCCTCTTAATTTCAGCAAATGATTTTTGCCTTGAATTCTACTTTGGTATTAATCTAGTTGTGGCAGCTTCATTTTGGTTAGTATTTGCATAGTGTATTTTTTTTTCCATCTTTTCAACCTTAAATTTTTTTTAAGTTTATTTATTTTGAGAGACACAGAGACAGCATGAGCAGGGGAGGGACAGAGAGAGAGAGAGAGAGGTAGAGAGAGGGAGAATTCCAGGCAGGCTCCACATTGTCAGTACGGAGCCTGACTCAGGTCTTGAACTGATGAAACCATGAGATCATGACCTGAGCTGAAACCAAGAGTCAGAAGCTTAAACAACTGAGCCACCCAGGTGCCCTCTTTTCAACCTTTATGTATGATTATATTCAATGAATGTCACTTGTAGGCAGTATGTATTTTTGGAGTTTTGGGTTGTTAGCTTGTCTTAGAATCTTTCTCTTGCAACTAGAGTATTTTGTCCATCTGTCCTTTAATCTATTTATGGATATATTGGGGTTTAAATCTACATACTTACTATTTTATGTTTGTCTCACCTAGGTATTCTGTGTGTTCTCACCTTCTTTGCTTTCTTTTTGATTTATGATTTAGTATTTCATTTTCTATCTGTATTCATTGTATCATAGTTATATTTTGGTGATAATTATAGTAGATACTTAAAAAATTTACATATACATCTTTCACATAATAAGTATAAAATAGAACTTCCATCACTCAGTAGTTAAAGCAAAGCCCAGAATACTATATATTTTCCCCCTTTGAATTTACATGCTATGATGATAATTTTTAGATATTTTAAGTCTTACAAAACAAAATTATTATTTTATATAGCAGTTATTCATTTAGCTTACCCACATATTTACCCACATATTTTCTGTTGCACTTTATGTCTTCCTGCATCTTTAAGGCTCTGCTGGGGATGGCTTCTTTCTGTGTATAGACATTTCCTTTAGTTCATGTCTGCTGACAAATTCTCTTCAGTTTTATTTGTGTGAAAGATGTCTTGATTTCATTGACAATTTTCAGTGACATTTTGGCTGGGTATAGGAATTTGGAATGGAATGGCTGTTATTTCCTCAGCACTTGTAAGGTATCGTTATAGTATTGTCAGACTTCTGCTGTCTTTCAGTGGAAGTCAGATGTGAGTTCTGTTGTTGCTTCTGACATTTTTCCTGTTTTAATTCAAAGACCTCCTTTTATATTAACCATCAGTTTTTTTTAATAAGTAGGTAAGATTTAAAAATAATTAATTTGATATTTTTCCTGCTTGATATTCATAGTGAGTACTTTTTGAATTGTGCTTTTTTATGTGTTAGAAGATTTGGAAAATGCTCTTATATATTGTTGTTCCTCCATTCTCTCTTCTTCTATGACAACAGTTATACTACTTAGGCCTTTTCTTCATAACAGTCTTGATTTCTTATATGTTCTTTTTCTATTTTCTATCCTTTTATCTTTTGGTGTTTTGTTCTGGACATTCTGTTCTGACTTTATTTTCTAGTTCACTAACTTTTCAGTTGTATTTAATCTGTTGTTAAAACCTTCTATTAATTAAAAAAATTAGTTACTATAACTTTTTTAGTTTTAGTATTGTGTTTTTAGTGTATTTATTTCCTTCTTCTTAGTTTCCAGTTGATTGCCTGGATTTTCCATTTTGAATTTAACTCTTGAATATGTTAAGCATTGTTATTTTAAAGTCTATGACAACTATTATCTGGGACCTACTGTATGCTTGGTTCTTTTTGATTGAGTACCAGGTATTGCATATGAAAAAAAGTAAAGGTAATTTGAGGCTTAGCATAAAGTATCTAACTTTAGACAGGATTTAATATACCTGTTACTAGAAATTAAAGCCCCTTAGAAATCTAGGCTTGCTTTAATCTTTTTGTTTTGTTTTGTTTTGTTTTTTGAGAGAGAGAGTGCACGAGTATGAGCACAAGGGAAGGGAGGAGAGAGAGAATCTCAAGCAGCCTCCATGCCTTGTGTGGAGTCTGATATGTGGCTCGATCTCATGACCAACTATTAGATCATGACCTGAGCCAAAATCAAGAGTTGGATGCTTAACTGACTAAGCCACCCAGGTACTGTAAGGCTCACCATAATCTGATCAGCAATAAATGTTCAAACTTGTCTCTTAGTTCCTGTGAGAATTGCTTTATTTTTACTATTTACTTATTTAAATGTTTATTTATTAAAATTTTTTTTAATGTTTATTTTTTGAGAGAGAGAGAGAGCACGAGAGTGCATGAGCACGGGAGGGACAGGGAGAGAGGGAGACACAGAATCTGAAGCAGGCTCCAGGCTCTAAGTTGTCAGCACAGAGGCCGACATAGGACTTGAACTCATGAACTCTGAGATCATGACCTTAGCTGAAGTTGGAGGCATAACCAACTGAGCCACCAAGGCGCCCCAATGTTTATTTCTTTTTGAGAGAGAGAGAGAGAGTGGGCCTGCACAGGCACACACACAATTTGGGGAGGGGCAGAGAAGGGGGGGGTGCAGAAGATCTGAAGCAGGCTCTGCACTGACAGCGGTGAGCCCGATATGGGGCTCGAACTCACAAACCACAAGATCATGAACTGAGCTGAAGTCCAATGCTCAACCGCCTGAGCCACCCAGGTGCCCCCAAAATGGTTTGTTTTTTGATTCAACTTTATTCTTACAATAAGGTTATATCCCTTTCATCTACCAACCCCAAATTCAGGGATTTACTAACCTCTCTGCCTTACTGGATCCTGAGACTGGTTTTTTTGTTTCCTGTTGTAAGACAGATTGTCACAAGGTCTTCAGTTTTACACCTCTCAACCATCTACCTGTACTGGAGTTGGCTGAGCCCCTGGAGTCTGGGGAAAAGTAGCCTCAAATGCCAGACTGACTTTTCTGGGTTTCCTTTTTAATCCTCAAACTAGGTCCTGTAATTCTTTCCTGTCTTGGAACATCTCCAGTGCCAGGTTTTGTATATTGCCCAGATTTTCGGGTTGTTCTATGTATGAAGGTTTGTTCAAATTTCCTAGTCTACCAGTACAAGCATGCACAGCTATTATGTTGCTGTGTAATCCTGGACAAAACATTTCCCATCTCTGGACCTCAGTTTTCATACCTATATGATAAAAGGGTTAGACTGGAAGACCTCCACAAATTCGTCTTTCAGCCAATGTCAGCATTATTCTTGATCTGTAGGCTGTATGCATCAGACCTGTGGGTTAGACTGTCCATTTTATAGGGAAGGCCTAGTTCTTTCTACACAGGACTGGCATCCTGCTCCACCTGGCCAAGGTGACTAGTAAGGCTTTAGAATGCTGACAGTGAGCACAACTGTTACTTTTGGGAGATCGAAAACATGTACTATAATGCTAGAATACAGCTAGCTTGAAATAAATACCCTTCTATCCATACTGGTGTGAAATGTAGGCAGGGATGTTTCATTTTTCTCTCAACTCAGAAATAGGAAGGACTCCCCAGGGCTATTTATCACAGCCAGAAGGGAGATAAATAAAGAACAGGGATGTTGTTAATTTACTCAAACCCCAAACTCAAAGTCCCTTTGATGGAGCAGGGGCACTGAGAGAGCCCTGATGTAAGGTTTCTGGTGAACCATCTGGAATGTCTGCCACTCATCTCACTCTACATGAGTGTGTGCGCAAACACACACAGACACACACGCACACACACACACAAACATACACACACACACCCCAAACACGTGTGCCTAATGATGACCATGTTACAAATGGACACATCTGGTGGAAAGAGTTTCCAATATGAATTTCAAAGCACGATCACTTTCATTCTAAAGGACTAATTTCATTACATTTTCCTCTGGTTCTTTATTTTTACTTATTTATTTTTATTTTTATTAAAAACTGTTTATTTATTTTTGAGAGACAGAGAGTGCAAGCATGAGCAGGGTAGGGGCAGGGAGAGAGGGAGACCAGAATCCCAAGCAGGCTCTGCCCTGTCAGTACAGAGCCCAACATGGGGCTCAAACTCCTGAACCATGAGATCATGCCCTGAGCCAAAATCAAGAGTTAGCTGCTTAACCAACTGAGCCACACAGGCTCCCCCTTTATTTTGTTTATGTTTATTTATTTATTTTGGGGGGGGGGGTGGAGACAGGCAGAGAAAGAATCCCAAGCAGGCTCTGCACTGACAGAGCCTGACATGGGGCTCGATCCCATGACCTGAGCTGAAATCAAGGGTCAGACGCTTAACATAGTGGGCCACCCCAACACCCCTGGCTCTTTAATTTGAAGAGCACTTATCATTGCTTTTTTTTTTTTTTAATGTTTATTTATTTTTGACAGAGACGGAGACAGAATGTGAGTGGGTTAGGGGCAGAGAGAGAGGGAGACACAGAAGCAGAAGCAGGCTCCAGGCTGCGAGCTGTCAGCATAGAGCCTGAAGCGGGGCTTGAACTCATGAGCTGTGAGATATGACCTGAGCCGAAGTCGGATGCTCAACCGACTGAGCCACCCAGGCACCCCAACATCATTGCTTTTTTTTTTTTTTTTTCCAACGTTTTTTATTTTATTTTTGGGACAGAGAGAGACAGAGCATGAACGGGGGAGGGGCAGAGAGAGAGGGAGACACAGAATCGGAAACAGGCTCCAGGCTCCGAGCCATCAGCCCAGAGCCTGACGCGGGGCTCGAACTCACGGACCGCGAGATCGTGACCTGGCTGAAGTCGGACGCTTAACTGACTGCGCCACCCAGGCGCCCCCATTGCTTTTTAATACACTGTTGCAGAGCTCCAGCTCTGAGAAGGAAGTTGTCTAGTACTACCTTAGCTTCCTTTCGGTTAAGACAGATTCTGGGACCAAATTGCCTGAGTTCAAATCCTGACTTCTCCAAATGTACCATCGCGGTTAATGTTAAATTTCCTTGTGCCTTGGTTTCCTCGTGTATAACATGAATATAAGGAATAGTACCTGTGTCCTAGGACTGTTGTGAGGATTAGATGAGTGAATCCACGTGAAGTGTGCAGGAGGGTGAGGTGTTGATTCAGAGAACTGGTGTGTCAACCCTTCTGTACTGATACAGTATGTGTAAGCCACAGAGGCCCATAGGCAAGAGGTGAAGTGAACTAGGCAGAGCACTGGATTCAGGGTCAGAAGACCTGCTCTTGTGTCAGGCTGATTTTTGGGTTAACCCCCAAAACTTTTGGACCTCAGTTTAGTCTTCACACGATTCCTGGAAAAATAGGACAGTAACACTCCTGCCTACCTCACAGGGGAGATCATAGATGAAGTGATGGATGTAGAAATTTTTTGCAAAAGTACTAAGTGCTATATAAATATGAGGTACTGTTACTGAAGGTGATGGAACACTCATGATCCTTTGTAGGGAGAGATGAAAAGGAGAGGCGACTGTTCTGTGGGGCTGCCTGGGGAAGGGATCTGATGGTTCCCTAGATGCAGTGTTGTATTCCATTTCTTTTCACCCAGGGTCTAGTCCTATAGACTCTGAACTTGCTATCTGGCAATGTGTCCATTTGGCTGAGCAAGGAAATTCCCAGGCTCTTGCTCCAAAGAGCCTGCAAGAAGATTAAAAGTCCTTCTGGAGTGATGACGTGGGACAGTAACCTGGCATGGGGTGGGCCAGATACTGGGGGGCCAGATTGGGTGTGGTCAGAGCCCTGAGGTGGGCACAAATGAAAGGTCAGGAGAAGTGGTATATTAGTTTTCTGTGGCTGCTGTAACTAATTATGAACAGCAGACTATTTTTTTTTTTTTTTTTTTTTTACAGGCCAGAAGTCCGAAATCACTGTCAGTGGGCCCAAATCAGTTATCGGCAATCTCATGCTTCCATGAAGGTCTTAGGGACGAGCCTCTTCTTTGTCTCTTGCAGCTTCTGGTGGCTATGGGTATTTCTTGGCTAATTCCAACTCTGCTTCTGTGGTCACGTTGCCTTTTCCACCTTTTCTGTCTTCTGCATCTTTCTTGGAAAGACAGTTGTCATGACATTTAGAGTCCACACAGATAACCTAGGATAATGTCCTCATCTCCAGATCTTTAAGTTAACCACATCTACAAGGACACCTTTCCCAAATAAGGTAGCATTTACAGATTCCAGGGATTAGAATGAGGATATCTTTGGGGGGCTGTTTAGCCTATTACAAGTGGTAAGGCAGGAAATAGGGAGAGCAGGAATTAGCCCACACAGGGGGATTCCTGGAATGAAGGCTAAAATAATCTGCCTCATTGAGGCAGAGGAAATTAGACAAAATGGGAACAAAAATATATCTATGGGGTGAGTAACAAAGGAGCCTTTATAATTTCCTAACCTGAATGAAGTAATGGTATTTGCCAAAGACCTACTAAGTGCCAGGTACTGTTCTTGGGAATGGAAAGAAAGCATGAAGTTTGCATTCATTAGATGAATGAGTAAATAAAGGGATGAATAACTGAGAACATTCTTTGCTTAGCAAGGAAGGGCTTTGTTTCTCATTACATCAGATATCAAGGCTATCAAGAAGAGCTAAGCCCTCAAGGATGTGCAGTTGGAAATCAGAGAGCAGGTACTCTGCCTGGAGTGGGGTCTCTGGGGTGCAGGAAGGCCTACCCTCTTCTAGCGGTGGGGAGGAGAAGTGTTTATTTAACTGAGTAGGTTCTCAGCCCTGGATGTGCATTGATCACCCGAGGAGCTTTTTAACAAATGCCCAGACCCTACCTTCAGAGATTCTGATTCAAGTGATCAGGATGGGCTGGCCATGTATATATAATATAAGCTTCCCTGGTGATTCTAATGTGGATGAGAACTGGGGTTAGCTTTTCTTTGATTTGGAGTCAGACTTGGCTAAAATCAAGGCTCTGGGAGTTTCTTTAAGTTGTGTGATCTTCTTGGCATATCATACAACTTCTCTGAGTCTCTGTTTACTTATCTGTAAAGTGAGGATAATACTACTTACCTTATGTATTTCTCTAAGGATTAAAGTAGAAAATATTTGCAAAGTGCTGACCATGATATCTGGCACGTGGTAAATACTCAGTAATTATCTTTATAGCCCCCACTGAGGTAGGGATTATTGTACCCATTTTATAGATTCAGGAATTGAGGTTCAGACATGTCAAGTTAACTTGTTCAAAGCCACATTTTTAGTAAATGGCAAATAAAATTTAGCCCAGACTTCCTTTAATGACCTTCAATTCTACCTAGTCTTTTTGACAATGGAGTGTTAAAACCCACTACTCTACTCTCTTTGGCCTCTGTGGCTGTGAAGGAGCTCATCTGTTAAAGCTCTGGTTTTCCCTCAATACTTAGGAATTTAGGGTGGGAGAGAAGCCCCACCCCCACTTTCCCTCCTAGCCCCATCATTTCTTACTCTGAGATAAATTGGACATGAGATTGCTGTGGAGAGGTATAGCAGGCTGAATAAGGGCCCCCCAAAGATATCAGTTCCTAATCCCTGGAATTTATGAACATTCCTTCTATGCCAGAATCTTTCCTGATGTGATTACATTAAAGATTTTGAGATGAGAAGATTTTTCTGGAATTTCCAGGTGAGCCCTAAGTGCCATCACAAGTGTTCTTAGAAGAGAAAGATTTGATATATACATAAATACAGAGGAGAAGGCAATACAACCACAGAGGCAGAGACTGGAGTGATAAAGCCATAAACCAAGGAATACCCTTGGCCACCAGGAGCTGGCAGAAGCAAAGAGTGGATTCTCTCCTAGTCCTCTCTAAGGGAGTTTTGGCCAAGTATTACTGGTTTTGAACTTCTGGCCCCTACAACTGTGAAAAACTAAATTTCTGTTTTAAGCCACTCAGTTTGTGGTAATTTGTTGAGTAGCTACAGGAAACTACTGGAAGTTCTCTTTGGATTCCCCCGGTGCTCTACAGTGGTACCTTCAGGTCACAATGAACCTGACTGGGCTCTACTTGTGTCTCTTTTGGCTGTCTG
This sequence comes from Panthera uncia, assembly GCF_023721935.1. NCBI lineage: Eukaryota > Metazoa > Chordata > Mammalia > Carnivora > Felidae > Panthera > Panthera uncia. Next base: position 76,427,743 of record NW_026057578.1, on the reverse strand, counting down.
ATCACTGGCTCCTATGCAGGGCCAGTAGGGCCCTCAGGAAGTGTGCACCTGCGGCCCAGGGCAGCACTGGCACATCCCTGTCCTTTCTCACCTGGGGAGTGGACGTGAGTCTTACCGACTCTGCTGCTACATGGAGAAAGCGTGTCCAGTATGGGTTGGGGCAGAGCAAAGGGGCTGACAGCTGCCCAAATCGCCATTCCCTGCCTCCTTTTTGACATTGAGGGTCCCCAGCCAAATTTACCCTCATCTTCCCGGCCCTGTTGCTCAAGGGCAAGGGCTTTCTGGAACAATTTTACTCAGTGCACCAGGAACAAAGGAGAAACCAAATGCCTTGCTTGGGAGCGACCCATATGGAGGAGGCAAGGCAAGGCCCAGTGACAGGATAATTGCTTAAATATCTGCTTTAAGTATAAAGGCAGACTCTACCTCCAGCTGGAGTTCAGGTTCCCACAGGTCATGAAAACAAAGAGGGGAACGGGAGAATTAAAGAGGAATAGAAATGGAAATGATTAGGAAAGATTGCCACTACTTACAGTGTGTGTGGGGGGGAGGTGGTGGGGAGGTGGGGAGTAGAGAATTAACCCTTTTGGGATTGTGCAAGTAGGGTGTGGGCTCACGGCTCTTGGCTTTCCTTCTCAGGATGGGAAAGCTGGAGGCCTGGGCCCATGGGGGAAGTGTTCCGCGCCAGGGGGCAGCTCTCCCAGGACCCGGAGAAGAGGCTTGTGGGGCGTATTTAGGGCACTGTGCTCTGGGCAGTGCGAATTGGGAATAGCTTTGAGTGGTGGGGGTGAATCTGTGGGTAGCACATTCAGGTTTCCTTACTTTATCAGAATTCCTCCTTTCTGCTCTGCTGCTTGAGTATTGTCTTCTGGCTGGCGATGCCTCTTTATGCTTGATGTTTTTACTGAACCAGCACTCTGGCGCTCCCAAATTCCTGGGGATGGTTGTGGTGGGGATAGGGGTTTCTGCACCCATTGCCATAGCATTCTCTGTTTCTTCTTTGCAGTCCTCACTATGCTGGCAATTGTTACATTGATTATAATGATTTCATCTCCTCAATTCTTAGAAGCAGAAGTTTTCGTGTTTTAACATCTTTGGAATTAGGGCCTGGCTTACAATTAATGAGCATATTTAATGGGTACATTAGACATGGTTCCCAGAGCAATAGAACCAATAGGATCTCTCTCTCTCTCTCATTATATATCATATATCCTATCAAGTTATATCCTATCTATATGTTTATATCTATTCTTAGAGGTTTTAAGGAATTGGCTTACATGGTTGTGGGGAATAGAAAGTCTGAAATTTGTGCCCGACAGGCTGGAAACTCAGGTAGGATTTGTGTGTTGTGGTCTGGAGGCAGATTTTTTTTTTTTCCTTTGGAACTTTAGTCTTTGCTGTTAAGGCCTTCAACTGATTTGGCCTACCCACATTATGGAGGGTAATCTGCTTTACTTAAAGTTCACTGGCTATAAATGTTAATTACATCTGAAAATTACCTTCACAGCAGCATCTAGACTGGTGTTTGACCAAACCTGGGCACCATAGTCTAGCCAAGTTGACACATGGAATTAACCACCACAGGAGGATAGTCATTCGTTTATTTCTATTAATTAATTAATTCATTCCTCCAAAAAAATCTGCTCTAGAAGTGTGTACAGTCTTGGTGGGTACCTTAAGCATTGGGCTATAATGGCATTTGTTTTGAGTCTGCCTTCTGGTAGGCTATGTGCTTGACGAAGGCAAGGGTCGTACCTGTTTGTTCACTCAGCATCTTCAGTGCAGAGGACTGGTACGTGGTAGGTCCTCGGTATTGCTCACCTACCTTACCGGCTAGGTGGATAAGTAATAAATGATTTGGATTCAGGTGCTCCTTGGACTTTTAATTTCTTCTCTTCAGGGTTGTTACAGGGACTTTTTCCACTTCCTTTCCCCCCTCGTGAAGACTATACACTCCTTTCCTTCTCTCCATCTCCCGTCTTTCTGGCTCCTTGTCCTCCCATCCCTTTGATTTGGCTAATGTTCTGTGCCTAATCATGTTAGCCAGCACTGGCATTATAGAGATGTTTGCAATCCAACCCAGGTCTGATTATGAGCTTCAGCAGCCCCAGGCTACTTTAAGAATGTGTTGATTGGTGGGGGTGGGGAGCCCCCAGAGAGGACCAGCATTTTTGGCTGATGGAGCCGCCCACATGTGTGTCTGGGCACCGCAAGGGAGCCTGGGCCGGGTGGGTTTTGGTTCTCTCCTTGATCAGGCTCCTGGTGGGGTATTTATCATGGCTGGGCATCTAAGCCCTTCCTGATTGTATTAAGCCTCATGAAAGTGAGGCCCAAAACAATCCAGCTAGTGTGGCTAGTGCTGTAACCACAGCAAAGTGTGCCCTGTATTTCTTGTCATTCTCTGTTCGAGCTCATTTCAACTTTCTCCCCAACACCGGGAGTATAAAGAAACTGCCACGTGTTTCTCTGGTTTGCAAGCATTACCTCATTTCCCTTGTCTAGGATATTAATTCAGAAATATTTATTAAGTGATTTCAGGATTTGGGGCAATTTTGAAAGCATTCAGTTCAAATTCCAAGAAGGATGTCATGGGTTTGAAGGAAATTAGCTACTTCTCCCCTTCTCTCCATTTTCTCAAAAGCACTCTGTATTTTTCTTTAGAGCACTTTGCTTTCTTGTTGTTGTTCCTAAATTATTTAGATTCATTCCGTCGTTGTCTGTCTTCTCTACTAGACTGTAAAAATCTCCATCTGGGCAGGGTCCACGAGTGCTGTCTTCACCACAATAAATTCTTGACCATCTATTGACTAATTTTGATTAACTAATGATATGGCATTCCACTTAGAAGGCATAATTATGTTTCAGAAAGTTTGTACACAGGAGGAAGGAATATTCATGTGTGAAAACTGGATCCGTGGGATCAGGCTAAAAGCTCACGCTGTATCTCAAAGAGCCTTAAAGTGATCCTTTCTTGTATTCCTTGAAAAGATCTGAGACAAGTCTATGTGAGTCACCATCCCTAGGGAGGCCAGTGTGAAATGAAATTACTTCAGGTTATACAATTGTGAGGGCACACATCCCCATGTTTGTGTATATTGTAGTATGCTGTACTCTGCTAAAATGTGCGGCTCTGTGAATCAGACTTCCTGGACTCCTCTCTTGGTTCTACCAGTGTTTAGATGTCCTACATGAATGTCATATGGCCTTCAGCACAATATTTGCCATCTCTGTGCCTTAACCCATTCATCTTATTAAAGGGGATAATAATAGTCTTTACCTCGTAGACTTGTTTTGGGATTATGTGAGATAATTTATATAAAGTACTGAGGTCAGTGTCTAGCTCAGAGGAAAGTGAATATCAATTATTGTTATTATTTGCATATATATATATATGATAGTGAAGCTGTCTTTGTATGCACAGCAAGTTGAAAAAAAGAGAGAGAGAAGGATAAGTTTTTTTTAAGGAGGAAAAACTCCAGTTACGGAAAATGGTATGTGGGCTCTACCTGTAAATAGAAATGAGGCTGATAGCCCAGGACACAGCAATTTAGGGAGCAAGGAGAGGAGAGGGGAGTATGGAGAAGATATATACTGTCAAGGATGTGTGCTAGCAGGGAATGGGGATGATAGAAAAAGAAAGATACATCTAGTCATTGAGTAGTAGTGTAAGTGGAGTTGACTCATTTGGCATCTGGCTGCTTCCAACCGTGTTCACCTGGCATCAGCACAACCAGTCATTTCAATCCAGAAGTTCAGTCCAGCAAACATTCGGGGAGAGCTGGTGGCCTGCCTTTGTGAGGCCCAAACTCTAAATCGTCATTTGGCCCTGGAGGCTTTTGGGATTGGGCAGTTGTGACAGCAGCATCTGCCAACTGCGCTCCCCACTTCCAGGACAGTTATTAGGGTCAGAAACTGCATTGCCCAGCGATTACTTAGCAGGGACCAAAATTCTGATTCCAGAGTACTCTTGTACTAAGACAGATTTGACCGTAAATGATATCGTCTTGCTGCTCAGAGCAAACACAAGAGCTGCAGTGATTCAGCCTTGTCATCATATCCTCAAATTCATTCAGTAGAGTGGGGTTCAAATACACTTTTATTTATTTACTTTTTTTAGACTATGGTAAGTGCTCTTTTAATGGTACCTTATATGACGACTGCTATTTTTTTTTTGAATTTTTACACACACTCATATCGTGCTCTTGTATACATATGATGTCGCATAGGCTGTATTTTCTGCATAAAACTTTAATTATTGATTTTACCTGTCCAAAACTTATGAATTGCTGTTGCCTTTTAAACACTTAAGTGGATTTTTTAATATGAAATTTATTGTCAAATTGGTTTCCATACAACACCCAGTGCTCATCCCAACAGGTGCCCTCCTCAATACCCATCACCCACTTTCCCCTCCCTCCCACCCCCCATCAACTCTCAGTTTGTTCTCAGTTTTTAAGAGTCTCTTATGTTTTGGCTCCCTCCCTCGCTAACCTTTATTTTTTCCTTCCCCTCCCCCATGGTCTTCTGTTAAGTTTCTCAGGATCCACATAAGAGTGAAAACATATGCTATTTGTCTTTCTCTGTATGACTTATTTCACTTAGCATCACACTCTCTAGTTCTATCCATGTTGCTACAAAAGGCCATATTTCATTCTTTCTCATTGCCACGTAGTATTCCATTGTGTATATAAACCACAATTTCTTTATCCATTCATCAGTTGATGGACAGTTAGGCTCTTTCCATAATTTGGCTATTGTTGAAAGTGCTGGTATAAACATTGGGGTACAAGTGCCCCTATGCATCAGTACTCCTGTATCCATTGGGTAAATTCCTAGCAGTACTATTGCTGGGTCCTAGGGTAGATCTATTTTTAATTTTTTGAGGAATCTCCACACTGTTTTCCAGAGCAGATGCACCAGTTTGCATTCCCACCAACAGTGCAAGAGGGTTCCCGTTCCTCCACATCCTCACCAGCATCTATAGTCTCCTGATTTGTTCATGTTAGTCACTCTGACTGGTGTGAGGTGGTATCTGAGTGTGGTTTTGATTTGTCAAATACACTTTTAGAAGTAAAAACCAAGCTGGCATATTCCCTTCCAAATCTTCCCCGCAACTGGGCCCATGGAGGAGTCCCTGGCCGATTCAGGATTTCTTTTTAATTCCTTTAACATGAAGGACTCGATTTTAATTGATGTATATTATTATTATATTGGAAAGTAATATATTACAGATATTACTGTGAAGTGTTTTTGTGTCCCAAAGAACTTTTCACATCAATTGGGTTATTTGATTTTTTCAGCAACCCTGTGAGGTAAGTTGGGTAGAAAAGTATGTTATTAATTTCTAAACATATAATATGTTTAAATATGTATAACATATAATATGTTATAAATGTTATTAGTGGGGACTCAGGAAGGGAAAGTGATGACTTATCCAAAGATGTCCAGTGGCTAAACTGATGAAAATAATAGCTAATATGTAGCAGTCACTGCATACCAGGCACTACAGTAAGTATTCATTCAGTCTTCATAGTGACCCAGTGAGGAAGGTGCAGTTATCATCCCTGTTGTGCAGATGAGGAAACTGAGGCATAGAACGAGAAAGTCGATTGCCTTCTCTTCCAGCTGGTATGCGGTGGACCTGAGAGTAGAAGCCACGTGCCTGGGCTGCACAGTCTAGGCACTTCTGTTCTGCGATGTACTGAACGGTGCAGGCCGGGGTGGGGGGGGGGGGGGGGGGGGGGTGGTCTCAGGAACTCTCAGGTGATTCTTGTAGTTACTGCCTCCCTTCCCTGCTCCATGTCTTCTCTAAGGATTTCTCAGTCTTAGATGGATAAAAGCGTGTTTTAAAATGTTAAGAAAGCAGAGGTAAAAAATATCTTTTTATTTCTTATAAAAGCTAGGTCACCAGTTGGGGGAAGAAGACAGGAACCCCCTTCAAAATGATAAAGAAATGAAAGATTGAAGCTTCTGAGGAGGGAAAATACCGCTGCAATTGTTGTCTCATTCTTTTGGTTGTTGCCAAGGACTCTTGTTGGCTTCCTGCTCTGTGCAGTTTTATTTTGTTGAGGTAGGAGGAGGCGTCTCCGGGCTCAGTTCAGCCTCACGGTGGGGAAGGAGGGTGGTCTGTGTCAGTCGCTGTTTTCTTTCTTTGTGAACTTCACCCACGTGTTGGCAGCAACTACATCGGAGATTGTGCAGGTAAGAGTTTTAGGGCCACTGGTTGCTCCTGCTCTTTGAGTGAGCTCCTAGGTTGGTGGGATGTGGAATTCACGGGAAAGCTGTAAAGAGATTTGGAAAGAAAGAATTATTTTATTTTATTTTATTTTATTTTATTTTATTTTATTTTATTTT
>NW_026057578.1:76407455-76421379 GCF_023721935.1 Panthera uncia | reverse complement strand
TTATTTTATTTTATTTTATTTTATTTTATTTTATTTTATTTTATTTTATTTTTAATGTGTATTTATTTTTGAGAGAGAGAGACAACGCAAGCGGGGTAGGGGCAGAGAGAGAGAGGGAGACAGAATCCGAAGCAGGCTCCAGGCTTCAAGCTGTCAGTACAGAGCCCACTGTGGGGCTCGAACTCACAAACCACGAGATTAGGACCTGAGCCAAAGTCAGATACTTAATTGACTAAGCCACCCAGGGCACCCCAAAAAGGTATTTTAAAACCTTAACATCTCTTTATGGACTGTAGGTGTTTTTGGTGCTAAGGGTTTAGGATGTTCTCTTCAGAAATGAGGTCCTTATAGCCAGGAGTCCAAAAGGCATTTTTCAGGGCTATTCTGAGACAGTGAGAATGCACTGAGAAGTAGGTAGCTGATGTTTGATTCTTTGGACCACCAGGTGTTGTGTTGACTGAAATAATTCATTGTTACTCTCAGTGTATGGTTTGGAGAAAATACCATTTTCTAAGTGGCAGAAATTCTCCCACGAAAGAGATTGCTTTTGGTTGGGTGGGAGTGGAATGGGGAAGTGAGTGGGAATTTTCAGGGCTGCAAAATGCTCGTAAGTTTGTTTCTTGCCTGACTTCACAGGCAGCAGAATAACTAACTCAGATAACTCCATGGGGGCCTCACCTGGGTTTCCTGTATGGTGTCTAATTTTCTTCCTGCCTGAGTTATTATGTAATCACATTATGTTGTCAAAACTTGGACGGTGGGAGAGAATATGGTAATAGAGAGAGACCCCAATTCCCTGGGCACTTCTGCTTAACATGACTTTTATGACCTTTGGCATAAGTATTAACCTGAGAATGCCAACTTTGTCATGTCTACAAGCATGTGTGCATGGGTGGAGGAGGTGAGATAGGGGGTGACATTAGACATGTATTATAGTAGGCACGATGCCAAGGCAGACAATTGAAAAATGAAAATGTTTGCCAAACTAGTTTATTTGACATCTTCAGACAAATAAATGATGTTCCTTGAGAGAATTTTGTTTTTGAAAAATTGGAGTTGATAATCATGGATTTGCGTGCAGAAAATGTGTGCCTATAAATATGAAGAAGGGGTTTATGTATTGATGCTCTCTGAGGGTAATTCTAAATACTGCCCCCCACAGATTGTTATACTTATTTATTTTTCATTGATTCATAAAATTGTAAAAGTAACATAGCAATAATATTAAGTGAATTCAGAATAAGAAAAAAAGAAGAAACATCTCCCGCAATCTTAACATTTTGGTATCGTGACTTTTTTTCATGTTTGAGTTTTCCCTTTTTGCTGTTGGCTGACATATTTCTACCCAGTTGCAATTCTAACTACACAGACTTTTACCCAATAACATTTGCAAACTGGAAGCAGCTTCAGTAGTAGATCCACGGACGGATGAGCAAGAGGGGACATTCAAGAGCATCTGGCCCGATTTCCTTGTTCTGTGGGTGAAATGGCAGAAGTCCAGAGAGGTGAAGAGTTTGCCTGAAGGACAAAGATTGGAAGTAGCTGAGCTGGGGCTCTTCTAGCGCAGTGCTGCTTCTGACCATCCCATGCTATCTCTGACTTTGTCCTGGGGAGGCTTGCCTTCAACACCTCTGTCCCTTCAGCTTGGCTTTTAAGCGTGTGCGCGTGTGTGTATGTGTGTTTACATACGTGAAAATATATGTTTATATTTATAGACGTGAATTACCATCTAATATATAGAGAAGCTTAATTATGGTGAACTCAATTTCATAAACAACTATAAAAATAGAAAATATTTGAAAAAATTGTTCTGGGCCTCCGAAATTTGACATTTTCTCACATAATATTTTTCTTGCCAAGTCTGCTAAAAAAAGTTTTTTCTAAGATTTTACGCTATGTACTGTTAGGTTATTTATGATGGAATGCCACTGCCCAGAAATGTGAAGCCATACTGGCACTGGGAAGTAAGCCCACAGGAGATGGAAAAGAGAATAATAATGCCGTAGGGTGAGCTTATTACAATGGACAATTGTTTTCTCACAAAACTCAAGCTTATATAAACCTTAGTAAATGGGGAAACCACAAGTTTGTTGATTTATTTATTTACTTGGCTCTAAGTGGAAATAAAGATTGATTCCTCATTGAGATAGAGGTTCTGGTTTTTGGTTTTTTTTTTCCCCCCTTAAATCCTGATCTTTAAGATTAGCCTTTAGCAGAAGTCTATAGAAATGGTAGTCACCATCCTGGAATGCTTTGAATACATCTAGATTAAAGCTTTCCCTCTTTTAGGTGTAGTTAGCCACACTTTTACAAATGAGTATAGAGAATTAAAGAGAATGAAAACATCCACCCAGATTTGCTTGAAAGGTAGATTTGTAGGTAACTATGGGGAGGGGAAATTTTTTTCCTAAACTACAAATCGTTTCTTGTAGTTAAAAGTATCGGTCAAAGACAAATATTTTTCCAGTTTCAATCAGCTCCTTGAAAGAACACTGCATGTTTTTCTAACGGAGGATACTTTTTGAATTTCTGAGTTCAGGAAGAGTAATGTATGCAGCACATCAGCACCACCCCATCACAAAAATTAGTACTTGATAAATATTACTTAAGTGAATGGATTTTGTTCATTCAGTTCCTTTACTTTCTATCCTGTGTCCCCTGTTGGTACTCTCCAGAAACAGGACTTCTCTGCATTTTGTATCTGTCAGGTGGACTAGGTTATGCTGCAGTAACAAACTAGCCCAAACATCTCTGTGACTTCACACTCATGCTGCATATCCATTGTGGGTTGATAGGGAAGCTCTGTGCAATCAGTCACTCATTTAAGCTGATAGAGGCTTCATTTTAACATGTCTTCCCACAACACTGTTGTAAGGAGGAAAGATCATGGCAAATTGTGCTGCTCTTAAGTCGTCTCCTCAGAAGAGACACTTAACCACCTTCTGCAGTGGCAAATGCATGATGCATGGCCATACGTAGGTCAAATCCTACCATGTTGCTTGGAGGGAGGATCAAAATAAGTGGGAATAGCCCTCACGACTACAATGTGATTATGTGGTAATAATGGTGATTCAGGTGGACTTTTTCCTGAAGGCTTTAAAGTGGCTTCGGTATTCACACATAATGCACAATTAAGAGAGACAGGCAGGTTGCTGGTGCCATTGCTCTTGAAGGAAGTAGAAGGACATACAGAGGGAGAATTAGTGATGTCCTCAAAGCCGTAGAATGTGTTAGCAGAAATCCTGATGCTCAGACCCCTAGATTCCTGATGTCCAGTGTTCAGAACCACCTTCATGACTCACCTCAGTCTTTTCAGGAATAGCTCATTCCTTTAAGCATCTTGAGTCCAAGTCTCTGTGGTAGTGGGTGAGTTTGCAGTTTAGATGGTCTTTAGAATGGTTAGTCTTCTGGAGCAACTCTGGGAGGCTGGACTAGGTAGACTAGAAATAAAATAAAATTGAGATTAAAGTCAGGCAGGTCTGGGTTTAAATTCCAGTTTTGTCCGTTCCCTGTGAAACCTCAGGGGAGTTCCTTCACTTGTCTGAGATTCTGTCTCTTCCTGTGGGAAACAAGGGCACTGTTTGGCATCTGGAAGTTTGTGGCGATGAGTGAAGGAGGAAGAGCCGTCCGTGAGCAGGAGCTGTCGTTACTGGCATCCCCTGCATCGGTGGTTTTTGGTGTCCCACATGGAAAGCATTAGAACAGGCCCAGAAATATTGGGGCAGTGTTCCCAAGTGAGGCTGATATTGTTTCAAGATAAATAAACTTGGTTTTTGTTTGTTGTAAGCCACTTTGTAATTTTGCTAAAATATCATTAAGTTCGAATAAGTTCCATCATACATTTTGAGGGCCTTTTTGTTTGTTTCATTTTTCTCCCCCCATGCTTGGAACTGCTTTTAGGGCAACCTAGTAGTCATGGTGAGGGCAACTAGGCACCAAGAAGTTACTTGAGTCAAACAGAAGTTTCTAAGAGCCATCTCATTTTAGCCATCTCTTTGGATACCCAGTGCCAGGGATAGCCTGTCTGCTTTACTTGTGGGGAAACTCTTGTCATTGTGATATAGCAGAGAGGAGTCACAGTCCCGAGGTGGCCGCCTTGTTGAAAAGCATAACTTTGCTTTAGGCAAAAGATGGCTGGTCTCGTTTTCCCTGTTTAATGGGATACCAGCCTTTGCCAACTTCATCTGTTGTGGTTCATGTGGGTGGGATCACATGTTTCAACGGTATTACTGAGTGCCTTGTAGGTCTGATTTCACTCCGAGTTTCTCCTTGCTCCACTTTTTCAGTATATTGCAGAATGAGGCTGTTTGGACCAAAGTCAGGAGGAAAAAAGAAAACAAAACATCATTTTGAGTCAACAGTTGCTTAGTAAGTACCTGCTGACTGGGAATCCACCGCTTGTTTTGACTATTATAAGCCAAAAAAGAAAATTCAAACTGGTTTAGGAGTGTAGATACCATCTTGGTTTTTTCAAAGCCCACAAATAAAATCTAATCTCTAAAAGTGTGTACCTGTTTGTAAAGACACATAAATATTGGGTCAAAATTTGAAATGTACCTAATTTTGCAACTCAAATTCCAAACTACTTATAACCTTGTTCCTTGTATTTTTCTTTTAAATACTCCCCCTGGCTTCTCCCCCTCACCCCAAGCTCTACCTGGCTTCCTCCTTCGCCTGTCTTTCTCAGATGCTGCAGTGGCTTTATGTATTAGCAAGCCCTTCAAAGCTAGGAAGGTTGATGCTTTTCCTTGAGCAGCTTGAATAAATGATAACAAAACATGACCTTTGCTCGACATCCCCTCCCCCACCCCTTTTTCTTATTTTTGGGGGGTAATATACCGGGCAGAAAAAAAAAAAACAAAACAACTTTCCAAACACAGAACTTTATGGCCAGAGACAATCTGGCTGCTGGAATAAACAGTCTGCTCCCTCGTTTACAATTCCATCATGGGCTTAAATCCTGAGAAGCTCAAGGCTGGCCGCAATAGTTCTTGCTTGGCAGCGGGGAAGTCTGCCAACGTCCCATCAGGCTTGTTTCTTAAGCAAAGTTGTATAAGTTAACAGGTTTTATTGTTGGGGGTAATCTGGGGTTGTTCTTACAGGAGGAAGGGACGAGGCCCCCAGAGTGTTTGCCAGCAACAGCCCTTGGCTTTCCTCATTCCTGCTCCTCATTAATTTGTGTGAGCTCAGCTCGGATAACAAATGGCGGGGCAGGGGGATCCTATTCAGCCAGGCCTGGCCCTGGTAAGGCCTGTGAGCTAATTGCTCTAATTGAGTGGGAGGGACTGCCTTCCTCTCGATTCTGTCCCTGCCCTGTTTGGAGTGGAATGAATGGAGGCCCACTTCAGCTCCTGCTGGCAGCCCCTGCGGCCCGCTTGGCCATGGGATCCACTGCTGGGATCCACAGCACGGACAGCCCTCTTAGAACTGCTGCTCTGGTCCTTCATTGTGTGAAGAGGTATTCCAACAGGGCTCATTCTGGACTCTGTTCTCATGCTTTCCTTTTGGGTTGGGAAACATTCTGCTGTAATTTATATCTTGGAAACAGCATCAGAAATGTGTTAGCGGTCCACTCTGGATGGACAGATCATTTACAACTAGTACAATATATTATCAATGAGCTGCTCTTTAGGACCTGCTATGTAACAGACATGTAATGAAGCATAGGAAACATGGATTTCGTTTCCAAGCCCCAAAAAGGGAAAATGATTTCAGTGTAGAAAACCCACCCCAGGTGGGGGTAAGGGGGGGGGGACAGGGGAAGTGTCTGTCTCTTTAAGACAGACTAGGAGGAAAACCAAAAGTCATCAACTCCGAAAGTAACAAATGAGAGCCCAGAGCTGTGGAGCTAATGTGCAAACTTGTTTCTGTCCTCTATGGCGCCATCATTTATTCAGGAGGTAGAAGCAGAAGATGGGGACTTGCATTTGCTTGATACTCAATTATACATTAGTGTACATCACTTGGCAATCTGTTCATATCAATTTAATTGGATTTTAATATTGCCTCTGATCTTGTTGTCCAATTAACAGTACTGGCTGGCAATAAAGCAGAACCACACACTATGTAACACCTTTGATCCCTGCCATATGGAGCTCTTCCATTGATTACCACATTTTCAAAAAATTTCACTCTCTCAATATGGGCTGTGATAAATGGGAGAAAAAGCACATCCCTGATGTGATAAAAATTTCACTTCAACTCGCAACTTCATTTATTTTGTTGACATTCGGCTCTGATTAAGAACAATAAAAAAATCATGCCCTGAATATCATATGCAAATACAACCCTGGGCATGAATCTAATCATGCCATGGGAGCATTACCATGACTAGCCTGGCATCGGCTCAATTTTTTTTAAAGTGACAGCATACACTTCTGGGCTCGCTGTGCAAAGTAGTCACCACCGCTATGTCATTTAATAAACATCTGATGTTTCGGTTCCCACCACGGCATGAAGAAAGCATTTGAATTTCTGCCTCTTACTATGAGGCCTCTATGTTCAGGTGATGGCTTGCACTGACCCTCTCCTAGCCCCATTCCCCTGTTCCCTGCTCTGGGAGAGCCAGGCAGCTGGGAGCTGGGATGGGGCGAGGTTCCTGGGTGACCCATCAGGCTTCTGCCTCCTCTAGGGGCCACTCCTCAGAATGGATAAGGGGGATGGAGCTTTGGTTTGGAAAGGGCTGCAATGCCAAGGACAGGACCTGCTTGCTCTAGGAAGCTTGTGAATGTGTGTGTGTGCCAGCTTCCTGTTTGCCTCTTGGAGTTATGCAAGCAATTACAGCTTAATGCCCTGGAGACACTCCCAAATGACAGGATTAACCCCCAAGGGAAATAGGCTTCTGTTGTGAAGGATTACATCAATGTTCTAAAAAGCCCTTCCACAGCTCTGAGGAATCGCTGATCCTTTTCAAGCCTCGACAGGAGGTTGCCAGTGGCCAGAGCTGGGAAACACTGGAGAGGCCCCTGTATGATCTGTGTGCTCTGCTCTCACACCATTCCCAGCTCTGGCTGTGGGACAGACTCCCATGTGCCATCTCTGCCTTTGCTGCTGGGTGCTACCCAGCTGGTACTGGGGAGCTTGAGCTTTAGCGAGGGCAGGCCACCCCAGCCCTCTCATGGGGACCTGGGGGAGAAAGAGGGTGGATAAGGTGGCCATGCCCAATGTTAGTGGCAGCCAGGTCTCACCCGGAATCCCAGCAACTTTGGGATGTGGGAGGGGGCTAAGGCTGTCGGTTACACATGTCATAAATTATTTCTTGACCATTAGCAGTGTTTCTGCCTCATAACTGTTCTTCAGGCATATTAAATCAGCAAGAAGGAAGAGCATGCTAGGACATCTGGGGCTGCCAGATAATTCAGTTAATTTCTATTCCCTTGAACCTGGAGGTGTTAATTTGGAAGCACAACAGAAGAGTCTGAAGAATGCTAATACGTCATTTGAATGATTAATGCAATCAGGGGGATTGGGGGGACCTCTGTTTACTCTTTAATTTTGACATGGCACAGCAAGGAAGAGAGTGGCTAATTTTCCAAAGTTAAGGGCAAGTTGGTTTCATTTCGGTCACGTGGCCTCAGCTGGGGTTTGGGGAGCTGGGGTGACTCAGAAGGGCTGTATCAGGCGATGGGGGCCAGTTTTGTTCCTATAATGGCTACAGCCAGGAAAACAGATGAAATTGTTTGTGATCTGATGAGCCCTGTCCTCTTGGGTGAGGAAGCTCCCAGAAGCTGCTGGGAACAGCAAACAGAAGGGGAAAAAAGAAAGAAAGAAAGAATGGAAAAGAGAGGGCCTGGAAAAACAAAGCTGAAAATAGGTGATAGCCTTATAATGTACATGTATTTTTATCTGACATTTCCAAATTGAGTGGCTTTCTTTAAAAGAAGGAAAATATTTCCAAATTTATTTAAAGGGACCTTATTAGGGAAAACTTAGGACTGAGCAATTATTTAAAAATATATTTGGAGGAGAGACACAAAAAAAGACATTTAATTCTTAGCAAACTGTAGGCATTTTAAAGAAGTCTTGTGTCTATTTCATTGCCTCCGATTAGAGGCAGCTATGACAGTGATAACAGGAAATTTAAAAGGGCACTTCCCCCCCGGCCCCCACCCCCCCCAGCCAGACACTGTAGAGTATCTCCTTTTTAAAACAAAGGATGCATTGTAAGACTGAAAGGGATTTGGCCCCAAGCACTAAACAAATTCTAGAGAGCAGAAAAAACCCTGTAATTATGTTAATAGTAAATTAATGTTTTGCAATTTACCCATATCACCTCAGAATAGGTGTTGTTCAAAAGTACCTATTGGAAATATTGGGCAGACATGCTGGAGAAGGGAAGAAGTCAAAATGTTTAGTTCCCCTAGAAAGCCTTGTGTTTAGTTTACAAATGGAGCTTCCAGCTCCAGAAATACTTGCTTTCCTGAGGTGCCACCTAAATACCTCGCAGAGAAGCTGGGTCGACAGGCTGCCTTCTGGAGATCCTCTGGTGGTTTGGAGTTTCCTTGTCTGGAAAGGCCGACAGGCAGCAGTAGATGAACAGAGATGGAAAGGATGTCAGGGTCCTTTCTTCAGGTAACCCAGTGAGTGTTACCTCCGGTCGTGACCCCTGCCTTGGGCTTTTGGTCTTAGAGACCATGAGGTCTCTGTTCAAATAGGGCCCTGTGTTGAATAGACCTCAATTTTGATTTCTGACTAAAGGTTTCTCAGTACATAGGAAGTTCTTTGCCCAAGGCTAACGTCTAGATTAATCAACATTTACTGAGGAACCGTATATGCCAGGAAATGTGCTGAGCCCATTCTGGAACATAAGATTTTTCTCGATTAATTCTTGAAACAACCTTGAGGAGCAGGAATTGCTACCTATATTTTACTGATGAGAAAATTGATGCCAGGTAACTTGCCTAAGGCTCCAGCCGGAGAGGCTCACATTTTCTGAGCAGTCTGTTCTAGGCACAGTTGTGAATTGGACTGGCCCCTTGGTACCCCAGGTATCCTCTCTTGTACATTTTCCCTTTCTCAGTGATGCTTTCTCTTCCCTTCAGGAATCCAGTTTTTTTTTTTTTTTATGCTTTATATTTTTATCAAAACCTGCTTTTAAGAAAAGCTTATATTAGTCATGTATTCTTTAGTATGAATTTAAACCCAAGCCGGAAATAGTGCTGGGCTTTTTTTTTTTTTTTTTTTAACAGGATTATCTGATTAATTCTCAAAGCATCTCAGTATTTAAAATTTTATAAGTAATAATGGAATAAAATATACTACCTGCCTTTTAAAGTAGCTGAGACATTAACAAGTAGGAACAATTGGGACAGATTTGTGGAATCTTTCAAGTAAAGTAAATGTTGGCCTTTTCTGCCATATACCAGCTTAGAAGCACTTTAGAAACCAGTATTTCTGGTATATCTTATAGTGGATAACAGAAATTGTTTTAAATAAAGTACTAGACTAGGAGAATGGAATTTTTAAAAAAAAATAAAGCCCCAGGTTAGGAGTGAGGAAGCCTGGATTTCAGTCCCATGTCACTATGGGACTGGAAAACCAAGGGGCTGGACCATAGCAGTGTTCTCTCCCTACCTCCTCATCCATAGCAGACATCATTAATTAATCTTGGGGCTTTATCTGATCAAGCTTGTATGCTGTTTGGAATCTATCTCTACAGATCCTCCAAGGAGCATTATTTATCTTTTGCAGTTGGCACTCAAGATGAAGCGTATTGACACCCAAGGGCTAGATGGTGTCCAGCATTTCTTCCAGTTAAAAATTCTGTGGGATCTGTAATCTAGGGATGTAAATAGGTCCATGGTTCCCAAATCTGTCTGTGCATAAGCATTGGGAGTTTTGTAAATATACCTCTTCAATTGGATTTCCTCTGAATGAAATTTGAGAATCTGTATTTTTATAAAGCTCCTCCCGTGATTGTGATGTGGCCATTCTATGTATTGGTATTTGGGCACTGCCACTTTAGGATTGTGTGATTTAGAGTTCTGTTTATTGAAAAAAAGATTTTAATGTTTAGTTTTGAGAGAGAGCAAGAGAGAACAAGAGTGTGGGAGGGGCAGAGAAAGAGGGAGACACAGAATCTGAAGCAGGCTCCAGGCTCTGAGCTCTCAGCACAGAGCCTGAGGTGGGGCTTGAACTTGTGAACCCTGGGATCATGGCCTGAGTCGAAGTTGGACTCTCAACTGAGCCACCCAGGCACCCCGAGTTCTGTTTATTTTAATAATGGCAATTTACAAGTTGAAGTCATTGCCACTTCTGTCAGAGCCTCATGAATTGATTTTCATTGAGCTAAAAAGTTTTGACAAATTTCTGCTTTTAATTTTTGCTATTTTATCATCAAGCTTCTAAAGAGTACCATGGAGTACTGCCCACATCTGGGCTTCCAGAGCCCTGTTCTGATTGGGTTCAAATATTAGACTCACAAGCCTATCAGCTGTGTGGCCTTGAACAGGTCATTTAACATAAACAGGTAATTTAATCTTACCTTCTGTGAAATTGAATGCCCACCGTGCAGAGTTGTTGAGATTCCAGCATTCTGTTATTTCTACTTGGTGATATCTATAGCAGTTATGGAGCACCTACCATGGACTGGGTGGTATAAAACCAAGTGGAGAGGCAAGTTGAATAAATAGAATCATGGTTTCTGAAAGTCATCAAAACCAGTGTTTTAATTTTCTTCCCATAATCCCCATGTTACAGTTAGGCACATGTGTACACACAGACAACTGAAAACAAAAGTTTCACAAAACAATGTCCTTGCTATGTGTAATGCACCTTGAAACTTTCTGTTCCATTCCATTAAGCAATACTGATCATGACCCCTACATTAATTTCATGGTCCATGAATGGGTTATTACCTGCATTAGACCACTCTGTTCCCCAATACTTCTACTAACCCCTCACCATGACCATCCCACCCCTGGGTGTATACTTCCAGTGATGAGAAACTCTTTGAAGCCAGGAAAAATACCTCTCAATTCACTCTAGCTAATATTAACTGGCACTGACTATTAACAAAGCAATCCACTGTCTTCATATTGCATGTTTTATCTGAAGGCCTGTAAGCTGATTATTTGGAATGCTGATTGGGTTTCCATAGTACCCTTCTGTTGGTCCTTGGATATCCAGGACCTACTCTATTGCCTTCTATTCCAGACTGTGAAATCTTCTTTCTTATCAAAACTCAGCTGTCCTCTCACCCAGTGTTGATAAGCTAATTACAGCCAAGAAGTTCCTGACTGACAATGACAGGTGTTGCCTTGCATTTTAAGAGAAACCTTTGAAGGCTAAAACAAGGAATTTTTTTTATTAGACAGAGCTAGTGAAGAGAGAATATTGGTCATGATAGAATTTTGGAATCTTTATAACTGTTTCTGCTCTTGGGAACTAGGACCAAGAACGTAGACTGAGTATGTAGTTGTGTAGTGAGTCTGATTGGGCTGGTGGGGTATCCTGTCCTAACTCTTCTGAACATTCTGAAGTATAGGGGATGCTTCCATGAGGCATTGCATTCTTTTCTTTTCTTTTTTTATTAGAGAGAGAGGGGGACAGAGAGAGAGCATGTGAGGGAGGGAGGCAGAGGGAGAGAGAGATATAATCACAAACTGGCTCCATGCTCAACACAGAGCCCCATGTAGGGCTTGATCCCATGACCCTGGGATCATGACCTGAGCCAAAATCAAGAGATGGACAGTCAACTGACTGAGCCACCCAGGCGTCCCCACATATACATTCTAAAGTGTGAGACATTGATCAAGAATAAATTCTTGCATGAAGACTGCGTTAGGAATAACCACATAATTCATGTTTGACGCAAAGACAATGTACTTATGTATGGGAAGTGCCGTGTCTGAAACTCAGATTTGTGCCAGGTCAGTGTCAGGTTTGGAGTTTTTTGTATTGGTTAAATTAATTGTTGATCAAATTAGTTATGTTGCCAATTAAACACTGGTTCAAAAGAATTTCTGATAAAAAAAAATCACATACAAGCTTGTTGGTTTGATTTGGAAGACACGTAGTGTCCTTGTTGAGCCATAGGGAGTTTTATGATGGCCTTTTCCTGGGTGTAGGATGTAATGTTGGCAAGATGAACTCTTTAAATCTGTAGTGATATATTGCATTACCTAAGGATAAGTGGAGAGGAAGAGGAAAAACACACATAGACAAATATATTCACACAGAGTGCAAAAGGGGAATGGTAGAGAGAGAAGTAATAAATAATGCGTTGAGAGACATGATTGACCTAGGGATTTACTAGGTTGTACATCAGTAAACGTGTACTACTGCATAATATATTTAAGTAGGAAGCTGGTAATAATAGTTTTGGTTTAAGGATCCACCAGTTGTGTGACCTTCAGCAAGTTAAGTGACCTCTTTGAGCCGGTTTCATCGTCTAGAAAATAAAAGGGTTAGACAACGAGATTTCTAAATCCTTTCTGAAGCTTGAAAATGCTATTGTTCTAGGGATTTATACAAGTTACACATCAGTGAAATATTACAATGCCTTCTAAATTCATAAATTTATCCATTTAACAAATATGGAATAAGGGCCTACCAGGATTTTTGCTCCTCAACAAAATAACAAACATTTCTCAGCTGTGCTCACTACTACTTGGCTTTTATACCTTTCTGAGCTCAATCAAAACTCAGGCGACAGCAGGCTAAAGACAGATTCTGCCACAGGAAGGAGGTAGGGTAGTTTCATGATTTAATGCCAAGTCTCCTTCGGGCTACAGACATCTCACCACCTTTTTCTTCAGAGGAGCAGTAGTCAGAAAGGATCTTCCTGCTGGTTTCCATGGGGCAATTGTTGAGTGATGGGTGTGAGGGGAAGAGGGGGAGGAAGGGAGAGGCAGGTCAACCTTCTCAGGGGCCAACCAGCCACGTACATCAGAAGCAAACGATGACATCGGTAAACCCTGGTCTTACCAACATAGGGAAATGAGATTCTTATGCTTTACACAACTATCCTTTGGGGTCAGTAGGTCAGAGATAAAGGAAAAAGAACCAGGGGGAAAAACCAATTATAAGACATAAAATAATATGATCTTTATTGGAGAAAATGCTGAAAAAATAACTGAGAAAGTGTAGCATGAAATACTTAGCCAAAAACAGAAAGAAGAAAGATCATGTAAGGCCAGCTGAGCTCGCAGTCTTTCTCATTGATTGTGCCTGCATATTTTAGGATATTGCTTGCAGCCTGTTGCCTTAATATTTATTTTGTCCATTGCCTGATTTTACCCTCTAACCATTACTACAAAGCTCACTGACTCCTTTTTAGAACAAATGAATTGTAGGATGAAAAATGTAATGTATATTGTGTCATAATTGATGTAATATAAAATTAATAAATGTGTAAATAAAAAGGGTGTCTTGATTATCACCTTAGGGACAAGCCAATATAAGAGTCAGTTTGAATTTCTTAAAAACTGAACCCTTTGTTATGGCAAAAGTCCTAGGTTATTCCAGTTCACATCATTTGTTTGATTTAAAATTTTTTAAATAAATATATATCTGTAAGTGAAGAATCACATATGTAGAAAAGTATACAACAATAAGTATAAAGTTAGTTTTTAAAATGAAATAGACTTATTTTTTAGAACAGTTATAGATTTACAGGAAAATTGAGAAGATGGTTCAGAGAGTTCTCCTAACTCTTACGTCTGGTTTCCACCTAGTAGTCACATCCTATTTTAGTAGGGCACATTTGTTACAGTAGTTGAACCGATATTGGTACATTATTATGAACTAAAGTCTATACTTTATTCATATCGTTTTTACTTTTAACATAACGTCCTTTTTTTTTTCTGTTCTAGGATCTAGGATACTGCCATATATATACATACATATATATATATATATATATGCACATACATACACACACGTATATATATGTATATATATACATATATATACGTGTGTGTAT
>NW_026057578.1:76313916-76407055 GCF_023721935.1 Panthera uncia | reverse complement strand
TAGTTAGTTAGGTAGTTAGTTAGTTGTCCTGTCTCCTTTCTTGTCTGGCAGGGTCTCGGACCCTTCTTGTTTTGGATGACTACTGGTCAGGTATGTTGGAGAATGCCCCTCAATATGAATTTGTGTAATGTTTTTCTCATGATTAGATTCAGGCTGTGGTTTCTGGAAGGAACACCACAAAGGTAAATTGCCATTTTTGTCACATCGTATCACATCAAGGGTACATACTGTTAATGTTTATCACCTTGATCATCTGGTTGAAGTAGTTTTTGTCTGGTTTCTTCACTGAAAAGTTACTTTCCACCCCTTTCATACTGTACTCTTTGGAAGGAACTTACTATGTGAAGTCTACACCTAAGAAGGGACCTATGCTCTACCTGCCTGAGGGGTTAGTGTATATAAGTTATTCACATTCTTTTGCATAGGGGATTTATATTATCTCCAGTTTATTTGTTTATATTAGTATGTACTCATTTATTCTATACTTTGGTTTTTAATCCAGTACTGGTTTATTTATTTTGCTGCTCAAATTGTTCTAGCTTTGGCCATTGGGAGTTCTTTCAGTTAGCTCCTATGTTTCTTTGACATACTTGCAGCATTTCAGTTTCTTTTTTTTTCCAGGCACTTCCTTACTTTTTAAAAAAATTTTTTTTTCTTTTAATGCTTATTTTTGAGAGAGAGAGAGAGGGAGAGGTGGAGGGAGAGGGAGAGGGAGAGAGAGAGAGAGCGTGCGTGAGCGGGGGAGGGGCAGAGAGAGAGGGAGACACAGAATCCCAAGCAGGCTCCAAGCTCTGAGCTGTCAGCACAGAGCCTGACACGGGGCTTGAACCCATGAACTGTGAGATCATGACCCGAGCTGAAGTCCAGTACTTAACCGACTGAGCCACCCATGTGCCCCGCTTCCTTACTTTTTGACATGACAAGATGCTCCAGGCTCCTCTTGTCTATTTCCTGCCCCATTCATAAAATTGACCTTTTCTCTGAGGACTTCTGTAATGGGAACCAAGATCTGAGTGGTAGGTGTGCCCATTCCTGCTTTTCCATTGTTGATTCTAGGCACTCTCAGCTGGCAGAGCGAGGAAATATGTGTGTGTACACTATTCTATATATGTCTGAACATATCTATATTTTTAAATATGATCCATCTATATCTATATTAAGTCAAATACAAGTTCATGTTGATGTCTCCAACTTGAATCCATTACCATATGAGTTATTCTAGTCTTTGCATATCTGTAAAACTCCCACTGCAACAGTGAGAAACCTGGTTCCTGTCATTCACTGTCTATTTACTTAATTGTTCAGTTCCAGTGTACATGTATAGTAGTATCTGAATTATTAACCTGTATCCCTGTGGGACACAGCTGTATCAACTTGAGTACAGTGCTTATATATAGTTCTTTTTTGCCTGTAGTCTTAAAAAGTCCACTCATTTCCACAGTCACTTGGGTCAACACCTCTTCCTTCTGCCTCCCTCAGTGATGTTGTTTCCTGCATTTGTAGTGCAGTTAGATTCTTTGATCATGGCCTGTTTTTCATCTTTGTGATCACTTGACCTCCTAAATGATATTTAAAACTTTACGTACATTAAGCTTCATACTTTGTGCTGTAACTGTTTATGTGTTCTGACACATGTATAATGGCATGTATCCACTATGACAATGTCATAGAAAAAGTTTCACAGCACTAAACAATGCCTTGTGCTTCAGCTATTTAGCCCTCTCCTCTTTCTCTGAACTCCTGGCAACCACGGATCATTTTACTGTCCCTATAGATATGCCTTTTCCAGAATGTCATATAATTGGAGTCATTATAGTATGTGTAACCTTTTCAGACTGGCTTCTTAACGCTTAGCAATATGCATTCCAGTGCCGTTCATGTCTTTTTGTGGTTTGGTGTTTATTTCTTTACATTGCTGACTAATATTCCATTGTATATGCATGTATACCACAATTTATTTATTCACCTATTGAGGATATGTTACTTCATTTGGGGGATTATGAATAAAGTTATTATAAACATTTGGACACAGGTTTTGGTGTGGTCTTCAGTTTTCAGTTTGAAAAATATCTAGGAACATGAATGCTGGATTGTATGGTAAGACTGTTTAGCTTTGTAAGAAACTGCCAAACTGTCTCCCCAAGTGACTGTACCATTTTGCATTCCCATCAATAATGAATGAGAGTTCCTGTTGCTCCATATCCTTGCTGGCATTGGAGTTGTCAGCTTTTTGACTGTAGTCATTCTAATAGGTGTTTAGTGGTGTCTCATTGTTGTTTTAATATGTAATTCCTTAATGGCATATGATGTTGAGAATCTTTTCATATGCTCATTTGCCATCTGTATATCTTCTTTCGTGAGGTCTTTTGCCCATTTAAAATTGGATTTTTTTTCTTGTTGAGTTTTAAGAGGTTTTATACATTTTGGATACTAGTCCTTTATCATATATGTGTTTTGCAAATGTTTTCTCCCAGTCTGTGGCTTGTGCAGTGATTCCCTTAAGTCTTTCACAGAGCAGAATTTTTAAATTTTAATAAAGTGTAACTTTTCATTCACAGATGGTACTTTTGATATTCTATGTAAAAATTCTTTACCAAATCTAAGATCACCTAGATTTTTCTTACGTTTTTTTCTAGAATTTTTATAGTTTTGAGTTTTATATTTAGGTGTATGATACATTTTTAATTAATTTTTGTGAAAAGTTAGGGCTGTGTCTGGATTCTGGATTCTTTTTTTCTCCTCCTCCTTTTTATTTTTATTTTTATTTTTATTTATTTTTGTATATGGACATCTATCTTTTCTAGTGTCATTTACTGAAAAGACTATACTTTTTTTTATTGAATTACTTTTGCTCCTCTCTCAAACATCAGTCAGCTAGATTTGTTTGAGTCAATTTCTAGGTTCTCTGTTGTGTTCTATTGATCTACGTATCTGTTCTTTTGCCAATACCACACTGTCTTAATTACTGTAGCTTTATAGTGAATCCTGTACTTTGTTGTTATTCTTCAGTATTATGTTGGGTCTTCTAAGCCTTTGTCCTTTTTACATAAATTTTAGATTCAGTTTGTCAGTATCTATAAAATATTTTGCTGTGGTTCTGATTTGGATTGTGTTGAATCTATTGATCAAGTTGGGAAGAATGGACATCCTAATCCATGAACACAGAATATCTGTCCATTAATTTAGATTTCCTTTGATTTCTTTTTATCAGAGTTTTATAGTTTTCTGCTATATAAAACTTGTACAGGGCACCTTGGTGGCTCAGTTGGTTAAGCATCCGACTTTGGCTGAGGTCATGATCTCATGGTTTCTGGGTTCGAGCCCTGTGTCGGGCTCTGTGCTGACAACTCAGAGCTTGGAGCCTGCTTCAGATTCTGTGTCTCCCTCTCTCTCTGCCCCTCCCCTGATCATGCTCTGTTTCTCTTTCTCTCAAAAATAAATAAACATTAAAAAAATTAAAAAATAACGTGTACATATTTTGTTAGATTTGTGCCTAAGTATTTCATATTTTTAAAAAATGTTTATTTATTTTTGACAGAGAAAGAGTGTGAACTGGGGAGGGGCAGAGAGAGAGGGAGACAGAGGATCTGAAGCAGGCTCTGTGCTGAAGAGTGGAGAACCTGACTTGGGGCTCAAACTTACAAACTGTGAGATCATGACCTGAGTCGTAGTTGGATGTTTAACCCACTCAACCACCCAGGCGCCCCAAGTATTTCATATTTTGGTGCTATTGTAAGTATTTTTTTTTTCAAATTTCAGATCCTAGTTGTTTATTGCTGTCCTATAGAAAACCAATTGAGTTTTTAATATTTACTTTGTGTTGCTTTATAGAAGCCTTCCCATTATCATTCATTTATTAGTTATAGGAGGATTTTTTCATGTTTCTTTAGAGTTTTCTTCAGTGGCGAACAAAGATAGTTTAATTTCTTCCTTCTAAATCCATATACCTTTTATTTCCTTCCCTTGTGTTATCATACTAGCTAGGACTTCAGTACGATGTTGAATGGAGTGGTGGGAATGGACATCCTTGCTTGTTTGTGATCTTAGTGGGGAAGCAGCTACTTTCTCACCATTGAGTGTGATTGTCAAATATACATTGTTTTGTAGATGTTCTTCATCAAGTTGAGGCAGTTCGCCTTTATTCCTAGTTTGCTAAGTAAGACCTTTTATCACGAACAAGTGTTGGATTTGTCAGATGTTTTTCCTGCATCTATTGATGAGATTATATGAGTTTTCTTCTTCAGCCTGTTGATATGGAGGATTATATTAATTAATTCTTGAATTTGAACCGGCCTTGCATATCTGGAATAAATCCCACTTGGTTATGGTGTATTATTTTTACCCATTGTTGAATTTTATTTGGTAATAATTTGTTGAGGATTTTTGTGTCTAGGTTCATGAGAGATATTGACCTATAGTTTTCCTTTCTTGTAATATCTTTATCTGGTTTTGGTATTAGGATAATGCTGGCTTCACAGAATGAATTAGGTAGTCTTCCCTCTGTCTCTGTTTTCTTTAAAGATTGTAGAAAATTGGTATAATTTCTTCTTTAAATGTTCGGTGAAATTTATTGGTGGAACCATCAGGGCATGCTGCTTTCTTTTTTGGAAGATATTAACAATTTATTCAGTCAACATTGAACTATCCCAGTTGTCTATTTTTCCTTGTGTGGATTTTTTTTAGCTTGTGTCTTTCAAGGATTGTTCTGTTTTATCTAAGTTATCAAATTTGCTGGCATAGAATTATGTATAGTAATTCTTTATTATCCTTTCAATGTCCTAGAATGAGTAGTAGTAACCCCTCTTTTATTTCCATTATTGACCTTTTGTGTCTTCTCTCCTTTTTCTTAGTTAACTTAAGCTATAGATTTATTAATTTTATTAGACTTTTTAAGGATCCAGATTTTGGTTTCATTGATTTCCTCGATTGTTTTTTTGTTTTCAGTTTCATTGATTCCTGCTCTAATTTTCATTATTTCTCTTCTTCTGATTGCTTGAGGCTTAAATTGTTCTTCATTCTTCAGTTCTCTAAGGTGAAAGCTTAGATTGATGATTTTAGATCTTTCTTCTTTTCTAATAAGTGCATTCTGTGCCATAAATTTGCCTGTAAGCACTGCTTTTGCTGCAACCTACAAATTTTGGTAAATTGTATTTTCATTTTCATTTAGATCAAAATATGTTTTAATTTTTCTCGAGACTTCCTTTTTGACTTGTGTTATTTGGAAGTGAGTCGTTTAAATTCCCAATATTTGTGGATTTTCTGGCTTTCTTCTTTGATTTCCAGTTTAACTGAATTGTGTATGTAGTCTGAGAACATATTTTCTATGATTTCTATTTTCCCAGTTTTGGGAAGGTATGTTTTATGGTCTGGAAAGTGGTATGTCTTGGTGAATATTCCATGTGAGCTTGGGAAAAATGTATATTGAGAAGATGTTTTAAGGTCAAGTATTCTATAAATGTCAACTAGATCAAGATGATTATAGTGCTGTTAAGGTCAACTGTATCCTTATTTTCTGGTTGCTTGATCTGTCAACTGAAAAAGAGGTGTTGAATCCTGCAACTATAATAGCGGTTTGGTTTGTCTTTTTCTCCTTGTGATTCTATCAGTTTTTTGCCACATGTATTTTGACAGTCTATTGTTCGGTGCATACATGTTAAGGATTGTTACATCTTTTTGGAGAATGAACTCTATTATCACTATATAGTGTCCTCTTCATTCCTGATGATTTTTCTTGTTCGAAGTCTGCTTTGTTTGAAATTAATATAGGGACTCCAGCTTTGTTTTTTATTAGTGTTATCATGGTACATATTTCTTTGTACTTTTACTTTTAACTTGCCTGAGTTTTTATATTACAAGTGGATTTTGTTGTAGACAACCTACAGTTTTGTGGGTTTTTTTTTAAATCTACTATGGCACTCTCTGTTTTATAATTTATATATTTAGCCCAGTATTCACTTTTAAAGTCATTATTGACAGAGTTGGATTGACTTCTGTTTGTTGCACATGTTTATTTTTTTTCCCCTCTTTTTCTGCTCTGATTTTTTGGTTTTGATTTGTACATATCTTATATGACTCATTTTGTTCTCTGATCAATTATACTTCTTTAAAACATTTTATTCCCTAGAATTTGCAATACACATTTACAACAAAATTTAACCTCAAATAATATTATACCACTTCATTAGTAGTCCAGGTGCTGCATAACAGAGCATTCCTGACTCTTCCCTCCTGTCTCTTATGACATTGCTGTCATCCATTTCACTAATCTATATGCTGCAATCACCCAATTCATTGTTGTAGTTATTGGTTCAGACAGACTGTTATATTTTAGATCAATTAAGAATAAGAAAAATAAAAAGATCTTACTTTCATTTATCCCTTCTTTTATATTCTTCCTTTATATAAATCTGACTTTCTGACCTATGTAGTTTTTCTTCTTCAAAAACTTCGCTAACATTTCTTACAGGGCAGCTCTGGCAATGAATTCTCTCATTTTTTGTCTGAGAGTCTCTCTTTCTCCTTCACTTTTGAAGGAAAATGTTGTTAGACATATAATTCAAGGTTGATGGTTTTCTTTCCACACTTTCAACATTTCACTCCATTTTCTTGCTTACATGACTTTTGGTGAGAAGTCTGATGTAACTCTTTAACTCTTATTCATGTTCCTCTATAGGTAAGCCTTTTTCTTCATTATTTTTGGTTTTTCAATTTGAATGTGAGATATCTAGATGTAGAGTTTGTTGGGAATTTGTCCTGTTTGGTGTTTGCTGAGATTTTTGGATCTGTAGTTTAGTCATTAATTTTGTCAATTTCTTGAGAATTATTACTTCAGATATTTCTTCGTTTCATTCTCTGTTTCTTCTCCTTCTTGTATTCCAAATATGCATATGTTACACTTCTTGAAATTCTCTCACAACTTTTGCATGTTGTTTTTATCATTCTTTCTTTTCTTTGTATTTCAGCCTGGGGTTTCTGTTGACATATCTTTAAGCTCACTGGTTCTTTTTCTCTGCCATATCCAGTCTCATGATGAGCCTGTTGAAGGTATTCTTCATTTCTGTTCATTATGTTTTATTTGTAGCATTTATTTATTTTTAATTTTTAAACATTTATTCATTTTTGAGAGACAGAAACAGGGCATGAGTAGGGGAGGGGCAGAGAGCGAGGGAGACACAGCATCTGAAGCAGGCTCCAGGCTACGAGCTGTCAGCACAGAGCCTGATGCAGGGCTTGAACCCACAAACCATGAGATCATGACCTGAGCTGGAGTCAGGCACCCAACTAACTGAGCCACCCAGGTGCCCCAGTAGCATTTATTTTTTATTCTCTCTTAGAGATTTCATCTTTTTGCTTACCTTATCCATCTAGTCTTGTATGTTGATTACTTTTTCCACTGGAGCCCTTCAAATATCAATCATAGTTATTTTTAATTCTTTGGTATTTCCACAGTCTGTGTCATTTCTGAATTCTGGTTGAATTATTGCTTTATCTCTTCAGACTGTCTTTTTCCTTTTTTTTTTTTTTAGCATGTCTTATAATTTTTTGTTGAATGCTGGACATAATGTATTGGGGAATAAGAATTTGGATAAGAGGTCTAGTGTGAGATTTTAATTTAATCTGGCTTGGAGTTAGGCTGTGTTTAATGTGTGCTGTGACTTTAGGTGCCAGGAGCTTCAAATTCCTCTGGTGTCCTTGTATTACTCTCTTTCATTTACTTTGGGCTTCCGTAAGAATTCCTCCTTAAATAGAATGTGTACTGTATAACTCTTTCAATAGTAATCCACCATTATTGTACTGGAGTCCTGATGATGTGGTGGTAAGATGTGGGGGTGGCAAGGTGTTCTATAATTTTATGATAAAATCTTAGTCTTTTAGTAGATTTTGCCTGAGTTGTGACCTCTACAAGTATTTTTCAGTTTATTCCTCACTTAGGTGAGACAGAAAAGGTAGAGAGTGCTGGTGTTTGATAATTGAAATTTCCCCTGTGAAGGATAAAGTTCTGTATGGGATAAGGCAAAGTCTTTTTCTTAGAGAAGAGGGCTTTGTTACGGAGAATGCTCTTGATATGTTTCAAGTGGTTATACTTTCCTCCTTCTACCAGAGCTCTGAGGAGATCTTTCTTGGGTTTTAACTGTGAGAACCTGCTGTGGTTCCTAGAGGTAAAACCCACAAAAGCAGGGGGGTCCCACTAAGACTCGCTCTTCTGCTAGTTTACATCCAGCCTCCAGCAATTTGTCAAAATGATCACTTAGGTATTTCTTCCAGTTTGTGGCTTCAGTGGTTTCTGCTCCAGGTAAGCAGATAATGGCTGTGAGTCTGTGTTCATCTGTGAAGGTTTGGGTTAGAGAGTTTCAGATGTACACAAATCTATAAAGTAATTTTTTGGTTAGAAATTTCAATAAAAATTTTAATGGTTGTAAATATATTTCATTTTGATAAGCCAAGTTATAATACAGTAAATAACAGTTAAAATGCTTCCCCAAAAACAAATTGAGAAATTTCTGAACATTTGTAAGACTAACAAATTTCTGGTCACCATTCATCAGAGAAAGAACATGATGCCATTTGAGTAGCCAGCCACTCAAATGACTGTGTTATTACTAATGGTGGCATGTTTAATGAAAAATTGTGCCCCTAAAAAGTAATCAGTTGATTATGTCCAATGTGTATCATGAATACTTAATACAGAATTGCCTGTGCTGTACAAAATGTAATAGCTATTTGTAATCCTTTTTCAAATAAGGCAGGGAAACCTAAATACATACTAAAATAAATTAGAATGTTAAGTGATATTCAATCATGTATTCTTAAATGCATAAAGGATTGGCATGTTAATTTATTACATAAGTTGAACCTTTCTATTGGTATCCTATTGGCCAGAGAAAGTCCATGCTGTTTCTGAGCATGCGTCCTGTGGTCTTCGTGAGAACAGCTCTCACCCCTGTTACTGTCTCTCATGAATTCCCATTATACAGCCATAGAGCTAGAAGGAAACCAATGGAATATAAAGGGACACATTAGCATGTAAAGGCTGGCACTTGCCCATCTGCAGACAAAAGGTCACAAAGAAGATATTTGCAACGAGGCTCAGCTAGTTGTGACCACTCTCCAGATCTGTAGCCGTCAGACAGAGGTTGACACCTGTGACAGGTACATTCTGATTTCCACATTCCTTGTGCAGAATCAGACGTGCTCACAACAGCATGGCAGCCAAGTGTCAAGTGCTTCACCTCTCAGCATGGAGACACTCAGAAACCCTGGCTGGAAAAGGCACTCGGACTCACCTCTTGAAGTGCACACCAGGCAGGGGAGCCGAACCAGGAGAGGGTTCTGTTAAGCCTTGTTTGACAACAGGTGCAAGGAGTCATGCATGCTGACACTTCTCGTCCCCAGTGCTCCACACTTTGGCACCTCCCTGACCCAGCCCCACACAGTGGAGAGGTTGGGGTTGGGCCACTGGAGGGACAGTGAGGGTGTCTCCATGTCCTCTTGCTGTCCCAGGTGGGGTTTAGTGAGAGGGAGAAGGGTGTGTGATTTCAGAGCATTGGGCCTGTGGACTCAGGCTGGGATTCTTCTGACAAACTAAGTTCCTCCTTGGGATTCAGGAACTCTCATGAGGACAGAATGTTGAAAAAAACAATCAAATTTCTAGAACACTTTAAACCAGAATCTAGATATTAGTGGGCATTATTGTTTTAGGTAGAAACTTCAGGACCAGAGCCACTCCTTAGGGAAGTAATGTGCTTTCACTCCCTTAAATGTGACTCTAGGCCTTCAGGTATGCTTTCAAAATCACCTTGGACATGAAACCATGGGGCTGACATCTAACTTCCAGCAGGCCAGTGTTTCTCTCAGGGTAGGCTTGCAGGGGCGCATGCACATTCTCGTCACCAAGAGCAGGTATGAGATATCCCATGGAAAAGGGTGTGGTCTAAGGTTTCTGAAACCAAGACCCTGCTCTCAGGAAAGAGCCAGGCAGTGCCCTTAGGACTCAGCATTGCCCCAACACCCTACAGGACTGCTTTTATTGAAATGTTCTGTAGGGTAAGAGCTGATTCACAAAATAGCTCTATGCAGTGTGTCTTTGGTTTATTATTTTATTGATGTTGCAGATAGTATTGTTATTTGATGTTTTTGCTTTTTAATTTTGTGGACATTGTGTATCTGATATTTTTCCCTCCCTTCTTTCTCTTTCTCCCTCCCTCTTTCCCTCCCTCCCATCTTTCCTTTCTTTCCTCCCTTCCTCCCTTTTTTAGATCAGTGTTAGAAGGCTCAGAACCTTGGATCTATGCCTGTCGGACATAAAAGCATGTATCATTAGGGCATATGTTTTTCTTAGCTTCTTTTTTGACTTCTTTTGTTGACTATGGAGTCTTACAGAGCCTGGATAGACAACTTTTGCCTTTTCCGGAGGAAGTCTGATGTGAACACCCAAATTAGCAAATGAACATCCTCACTCAGACATTGAGCCTGGGACATAAGCTGTTGGTAATTGGCTCTGGGGACTAGGCTAGAGCAGAATGTAAACTTTGGTGGACTCAGAATAAGAGACCAAAGGGCCTGATCTGTGACAACGTACAGGTAGGCCTGGTGAGAATCTGACCCACAGACTTGGAAATGCTAATTTTTCTGTGAAGTGGTTGAAAGAATGTGGACTTTGATGTTACAAAGACTTCTGTTGGATTTCTGAGACCGCTTTTTATTATGCACACTTCAGCAGGCCACTAAACCTCACTGAGGCCTCAGTGTTCTCATCAGTAAATTGGGAATAGTAACATGTATATCGTTGTTATGAACATTAAATCAAAGAGTCTTTGCAGCACCTGACATGTTGGTTCTTATCACCTTGTTCTTCTTCATAAGATTGGGATAAATGTATTTGGAACTGCCCTGCTTTTTCAAATCTCTGGGAAGATGATGTGGATGTTCACGCCTTCCTTTGAAACAATCCTGGCACCCCAGGGACTTGTCCGGAAATTCAGCTCGTGTTCGAGCCTGTTTAAGGGGCTTTTGCTTTCATCTTCAGGGGCCAAATGCCAGTGGCTGCTTTTAATGAAACCAAATCCTTCCTAGTTCTGTGTGATTTGGGGATTTGCTTCCCCAGCCTGGGCAGCAGTCGGATACATTCTGTTTTCTTTATTTTCCAAGTGACCCCAGAGCACTTTGTGTTTCTAAAACTGACCTACTAGGAGAAACAAAATAAACTCTTCCATTCCATCTTCTCTTTCTCTGAATGTATTTGGGAATGATCTGACTTTATGTACTTCCTCTCAAGCTTGCTGGTTCCAGAGTGATAACCACTAACATAAATACATTTATCAGTTACATATTCTGGGAAGGCTCTGCAATGTGTCCTTGACATACTGATACCTTCCTTAGCCATTGGTGGCACAGGAGCCAAACATGGAAGAAATTGGTAAAATCACAGAAAACAAACAAAGAAACAAAAAATATTAAGTCTTTTATCCTCCAGGGGATACATATCACATTCCCATTCCTTACCAGTAAATTTTAATCTTTTCTCTTCAGAAACTGGATGTCAGGGTAGCACAACAGATCCTTAATTGGATGCTTTCCTGTGGAATGATTCTGGGGAGAAGGTGGTTTATAATGAAGAAACAGCTTCCCTTTTCTGTCTGCTTTTCTCTTTGGGCCTCTGCAGCTGACAGAGCTCCACCTGGCCTCATGGGAGAGGCCCACAGTCTGTGATCACCCCCAGGCACATCCTGGGCATTTCAGTTGGGCCACAGTAATTTGGGTCCTACTTCTTCCTGCTGAGCTTGGGGCTATGGTTTTCCCCACCTGTGGTGTTTCCTTCTACAAGTCTACTATCTTGGCAAGGACCTTTTGGGCAGTGGTTCCATGACCCAGACTTTAGCCTGGGTTTGAACCTGGCTCTTCCCCTTACTAGATGGGTGACTTTGGGCGAATTGCTCAACTGCTCTGTGACACATTTTTCTTGTTTGTAAATGGGGTAGTAAAAGCATCTGCTTCAGAGGGTTGTTCTGAGAATTAAGTGAAGTAGTGCATATACGTGGGCTTTACACATTGCTGGCACATTTCAAGCACTCAACCTATCAATGGCTACTACCACTATTGTCTCATTTTTTGGCCAAGAACATTCAGTGGATGGACTGTTTTCCTCAGGGAGAATGGACATTAGAATTGGCTCATCTTAGAGCTTCAAAATTAATAGAATCTTGGAAAATATTCTCAGCTTCTCCTGTTCCCTGACAGGCATGTAAAATCTTTAAGGAAGAGATAGATGGATGGATGAAAGTGTCATCCCAAGGACGGGAGTCTATATCCTCTTGGTACTAACCTAATTAGTCAATCCTGGTCTCTTGGGCTTATGTTGGCCACCCCTTTTGGTCAGAAAGGTCCTTCCAACCTATTCTACATATGAGCGCTATGCTAATCTTCTGAAATTCTGCTTTAACGTTGCTGTTTGCCCTTCAGAACCTTCATCTGTTTCAGAAGGCCCTCTGTGCTGTCTTTACCTTCCTTTTTATTTCTACCTCCCCTTGCCTCCCTGCAGCCTGACTGGTCTGTTTTGTCCGAACCTACATCCGTGCTTTGCTCTTGCTGTTCTCTTCACCTGGAAGGCCTGGCCTGTGGATCTGAGTCCCACCTATTCATTAAGTCCTCCCTCTTCCATGAAGCTTTCCCTGACCACCCCTGCTCATTGTTCTCTGTCCTTCTCCTGAGCTACTGTGGTCACTAGTGATCATGAATTTGGTGCTGTCTGGGCTCCTTCTAAATTCATGAGCCCAAATCACAGATGCAGCTTCTGCAGTGCACAACCATCCTATGACTGTGACCTCAAGCCGCTTCCATGTCCTTTTCCTCCTTCCTCTTTATCAGTGGCAAGTTGGTCTCATAATTCCCAGAGAAGATAGAAGAAATTATATGCATACCTCCTCTGCTCTACCTACTTTCCTGCACCTTTAACTGTTCTCTACCTTCCCTCCTGTTGGGTCATGAGTCCCTGCTCCTAACAAACACCAGTCCTTACCCCTGTGCTTTTGATCTCATCTCTTTGGCCTTTTCAACACCTGCACCATGATTTCTCCCTCTTTATGGGATCATTCTTATTGGCACAAAACATACTCTTGAAATTTATCTCTTAAAACCATATCTGCCCCTTGAAGCTACTTTTTCCTCCAGTTTCTCTGCTTTCTTTCTCAGCAAATCAAGAAAAATCTGCCTATAATGACTGTGTATACCTCCCTACTCCAGCTTTTTTCCCTCTACCCACCTCAGTTGGGTTCCAGCCTCACTATCAAACCCAGACTGCTCTTTTCAAGTTTACTACTGATCTCAATATTGTGTGTCTGTCATCGTCTTACTAAATTTCTTATAAATATTCCAGCTAACCATGTCTTCTTCGCTTTGAACATTTTCTTCTCTTGGCTTC
This sequence comes from Panthera uncia, assembly GCF_023721935.1. Classification (NCBI taxonomy): domain Eukaryota; kingdom Metazoa; phylum Chordata; class Mammalia; order Carnivora; family Felidae; genus Panthera; species Panthera uncia. Next base: position 76,393,638 of record NW_026057578.1, on the reverse strand, counting down.
CATGACCCCTGTTTCTCTTGGTCTTCTCCTAACTATTTATTGTCCACTTCTTCCTGAAATCCTTTGCTCGCTCTGCCTTCTCTGATGGGAAGGTTAGACTGTTTGAGGGTTCTCTTTTCCATCTGTACTTTCTTCCTGGGGGATTTCATCCAGGGAGACAGCTTTAATGACAACATATATGCTGATGACTCCAAAATTTATATTTCTAATTTTAAATTCTCCCTTTAATTCTGGACTCTTCTTGCCAATGACCCACTCCTCCTCTCCACTTATGTGATAGGTACCTCCAGCCGAACAGCCAGTGCTATCTCCCCAGCAGATCTCAGTGAGCCCATTTCTCTTCATTTTCTCTGCTACTGCCTGGTCTATACCATCGTTATTTCTCTCCTATGCTACAACAGTGGCCACCTAACTGGTTTCTGCTTCTGTCCTTGTCCCCTGTTGTCCATTCTCCCCACAGTACCCAGGGTGATCTTTTAAAAATGTGAATCATATGTCAGAACCCTCCAGCAGCTTCCCAGTATAGTCCTGCTCCCAGGCCAGAGACGTGTGTGTGCTCCCAGCCTCCTCCCGTGCCCTGCTTCCTGCACAGACTCTGCTATCGTCCCCCTGCCCCACGTTCTGTGGCTGTAAGCTTGTTACCCCCGAGTACGCTCTGCTGTGAGGCTTTCGCACTTGTTGTGTCCTCCGCTGGTAATGTTCTTCTAGATCTGCATCCACGTTGTTTCCTTGTCATTATTTTCAACTTCTTTGTCCCTTCTGTTGAGAAGGGAGGTCATTTTTTTATACGACCCTATTTTGATTTTCATTATAGCATGTATCACTCACTGATACTTTCTTGCTTATTTGTTTGCTTGTTTATTGTCTTTTTTTCCCCCAAACTGAAAGAAAGCACTTAGAAAAGAGAGATCTTCATCTTGTTCATCACTGTCCCCATTACCTGTTACATAGAAGGTGCTCAGTACATATTTTTGAATGAATAAATGCTGACTAGATATTGTTTTATATTTCTGGTTTTGCCAGGGCTTGGAGTGAAGGAAATGATTGCCCTCTGAGAGCTAAGTTTTTGACATAGATCGGGGCAGGATGTGGGAATCCTCCAACAGACAGATTGATTTTTAGACCAAGACTTGACTGTGAGGGATTGAATGTATTAACACAATCTAAGGCAAGTATGCATCAATGAGAAGGGGGATTGGTCAGCCCCCAGAAACCTAGAAAGAGGAAAATCCTTAAAGCGTATGTTGTCATTGCCCCTGAAAGCACTGACCAGGAGCCTTTACCACTGGAATATGTATCTTTTAGTGCCATTGGCAGCACCATTCCTACTGTGAGATCAGAATATTTAGCTAGATGTGACTAAATACTCAGTGAATCAGACTTAGAACTGTGCAGAAATAAATTTCTGTTACTTAAGCCACCAAGTCTATGGCATTTTGTTACAGTAGTCCTACCAAACTAATGTACTGTCGAAAGAGAAAACTAGAGAAAACTATTTGAAATTGGGACAGTCTCAGAGAATCCAAACCAAATGGTCACCAAGCAGCTCAGGCCAGTTCCATGGAAGGTTAGTCTCTAGGCCCAAGCTGTGGCTGAAACATTGACACTGCAGCCTTCCCTTCCTTGTGAGACCACTAGCTCCATTCCTGCCAATGTGAGCATTTGTGAAGGAGCAGACCACCTCAGACCCGTCCCAGGATTTGAACCACTGACCTTCCCATTGTGAATGAGTCAGACCATAGACCAGAATTCTTACTTGCATGCCCAGACTATCTGTGTATAATTAACTATCAGTTACAATAATAATGATGATGATATGAAGTGCTCAAGGGCCTTTAGAACTTGAGGCCTATAAAAATATAACATTATTATTATTGTCATTACTGTAATCAGGTACAGATACCTGGATAAAAAGGCCATTTCTCACTAGTGCAATAACACATGACCATTAAAGTACCTAAAAATCTTTATTTTTCCCTCTTTAGAAATATGGCCCATCAAGTCATTATCATAATAATTAAGGTACCTTAAAATTCTGTCCAGGATCTGCATTTAAGTGTATACTACCTTTTTCACTATGCATGTTCTCACTGGCTCCTATTAAATGGCTGTGAAGGACTGGGCCTTTGGCACTTTGTCTTGGAGACAAGACATTGGGAACATCTGTTTTGGAAAAAGGAAATCATCTATAAAATAAAATCAGCTTATAATGGCACACCTACCTCCAATGAGCAAGTTTCAGAAGTGGAGTTGAGGCCATGTGTGCTCTACCTGGAGAGCATGTTCTGTGAATAAGGAGAATTTTATTAGTTGAAAGTGTAATAAACTTCTAAGCCAAATTGAAGGGCGTGTGTAACAGGTGGGGCTGATGTTCTCAGTAGTCATGAATTATTGGGAGCTGTCTCCATAGGCACAAAAAGAAGGCTTAAAACTGTGGGACTTTTTTCCTTTCCTTCTTTCCATCCCTTGTTTGCTTTTTTTTCTTTGACGTTTTAATTGATTTTCAGAGATTTTGAGAGGAATTTAGAAGTGAAATCTCTCAATAAACAACATTATAGCAGCTCCCTCCTGGGACAGGGAAACTGAGGCTAAGTGGGCTACCTAACTCAAAGTGAGACCAAATTGTCCTCCTCTCCTCCTTTCCTCTCCCCCTGCCCTTGCCTCTTCTCTCTTCTTCTGCCAGATTTTGCTCATAAACCAAAGAAGGAACAGAATAAAGCAGATTGAAGAGGAATCTTTTGGAGCTCAAAGCAGAATCTGAGGAAGTGTGGTAATTCTGGAGAATCTTAATTAATGTATCACTGGTGACTTCAGTACCTGGGGGCTTGTGAAGAGAGTGAAGCCAGAAACAGAGTTATTCAGTTATAAGAGGCTCTGAGAGCTGCAAAGATAGTCCAGTTGGAGACAGGCTACTCACTCAAGTGCGCACATGCAGGGAGTAGAGTTCTGAAGACTCTCGGTCCAGGGCACGTGGGAGTCTCTTCATTGGCCAAGCTTACCGAAAGCTTCATTCGTTTCTCTGATCTTCAGTGTTCCCGTCTACAAAACAGCCTTAACGTGAACACTCCAGCTGTACAATTAAATCAACAAGAAACAAACTTGTGCCCTGTCCTCAAAATCTTCCCTCAAACCAAACCTGAAAATCTGAAAACTAAGTAAATTAACTGGCTGAGAACAGATTTTCTGCTGGTCATTCAACATCACAGAGAACCTTAGAAACAACGTGTTTGACTGAAGTGACCTTTTTTCCCTACTGACCGCAAACTGGTTGGGTATATAGACATATAGGCCTTGGCTCTGAATATGTTTGCCAGGTCTAACTCTGTTCCTTCTTGTTTTCAAGGCTCTCCATTGATGGGCCCTACCCTCCTTCTCTGACTTAATTTCTCAATGCTTTCTGGTATTCACAGCTGCATCAGGCTGGTGTTTTCTCCCCATGTCCTCCTCATTCCCATCTCTATGCTCATGTTCATGTGGCTCACTTTTCCTGAGGTAACTACGGTGTCCCTAACAGTGTCTCTAAGCATTCATTCATTCATTCATTCATTCCTTGAATACTAGGTAGTATGAGTCAGATATGCAAGTCTGTTGGGGGATACAAAGGATGTAGGCAGAATCATGCCCTTCTTGACCTCTGTGGCTTTTTCTGCCTAGAAGGGATGGGGTGGGAGATAGGTACTCATTCAACAGCAAAATAAGTTGATAAAAAGCTATACTGATTTACTTTACATGTCACCATTTTCTGTTCCTACCTTAGCTTTGTGAAAAGCCCCTTTCTGGCATTCCTGAGGCTCCACAACTGTCCCCTGTGTGCTCACGCCTAAGTTGGGGGTCAGCTAATGGTATATCTACTCGTTATTTCTCTCTTTCTTCTGGCTCTGCATTGGCCACTGGGTGGCCCTTGACCTCTGGGTTCTGCTGCCCTTGATGCTTGGTGCTACCCCTCTATAGATGCTCTCCTCACCCCTGCCTTCTTTGGTCACAGATGCTCTTTCAACTGTAGCCTGTGGTGCAAATGCCACTCAACGTACATTGATAGAAGAACCCAAGGCATTTGTCTCCCAACGTCTCACAGAGGGTTAGGAGGGAACAGAGCTTTTAGGTTTTACTCATCTCTTCCGTGAGATGCAGATACAAGTCCATCAGGGGTAGAGTTGACGTATCTATCCTAACTTGCTTGGTGACTCCTGCCCCAGTGATGAAGGCTATTTTACCTGATTCTATTTTCCCTTAGGAGAAATTCTAACCCAGGAAGCTTCTGGCCCACCTGTTCCCTAGATGTCCTCAAACAGATCTGATTCCCAGCAGTGGGATCAGGCTGGGCTCAATCCAGAGCTCCTTGCTACTTTGGTTATGTCTCAAGGATTGTGGGGGTAGAAGATGGACATTTGCTGTGAGAGTGGGGGAAAACATCATTGAGGGGATCATATAGAAAGCTTATAAGGATGAATCGCTAGATGGTGAATGGGGGAGATCCCCTCAGGCAGAAGGAGTAGCATGCTGGAAGGCACAACAGCCTAGAAGATCATGAGATGAAGTAGCCCATGGTTGGGCACAGGCTATGTTTTTGGAAGAGGGTAGAAGTAAGGATGGAGGTTAGATTACAGTCAGATCTTAAAGGGTCTGATAGCCCATTATGAGGCATTTGGACTTTGTAAGTGTGGGCTCCATGGCAAAGCAGTCAATAAATAGTTGTTGCATTTAAAATGCCTGGCTTTGTGCCATGATTCAGGTTGTTACAAATACAAATTCGTTCTTGGTGTAAGTTCCTTAACTGTATTTCTTTTTAATGTGTGAGGTTTATTTTTAACAAATTTATCCTAAGATCCTGATATTAATAAACTGTAGAGGAAAAATTAACCTAGCTTAAATTTACTTTCTGTGTACCTTGATTTCCCAGCAATGGAAAAAGGCTCTCCTAATTCCTGGATTTTATTTATTTATTTATTTAATTTATTTAATTTATTTATTTTTTATTATTTATTAAAATTTTTTTTTTAACATTTATTCATTATTGAGAGATAGAGACAGAGCATGAGCAGGGGAGGGGCAGAGAGAGAGGGAGACACAGAATCTGAAGCAGGCTCCAGGCTCCGAGCTGTCAGCACAGAGCCTGATGTAGGGCTCGAACTCACAAACTGTGAGATCATGACCTGAGTCGAAGTCAGACGCCCAACTGACTGAGCCACCCAGACGCCCCTTTTATTTATTTTTTTAACATTTATTTATTATTGAGAGAGAGAGACACAGCATGAGCAGGGGAGGGGCCGAGAGAGATGAGGAGACACAGAATGTGAAGCTGGCTCCAGGCTCTGAGCTGTCAGCACAGAGCCTGACGTGGGGCTCAGACTCACAAACTGTGAGATCATGACCTGAGCCAAAGTTGGATGCTCAACCGACTGAGCCACCCAGGTGCCCCTATTTATTTATTTTAAAATTCTGCAGGAAAAAATGGTCAAAACCAAAGTGTTTAGCCATGGATGGTAATTTTGTGTATACTGAGTAATTTTCTAGTTCCTTCACATGGCATGATGAGGCCCTTTCAGTCTTCATCATGAATGGGACCCAATGCATTTGACTTATCTTCATATCTCAGATCATACAAAAGAAGGTAGACCCCTTAGTCTTGAGCTATAATTCAAGTAACTAGAATTTGTTGAGTACTTTATTCATTATTGATGATGCCCTTGAGGATAGGGAGCCAAGCTTTCTATTTTTTTTAAAACTTTTTTTTTTTAATGGTTTATTTATTTTTGAGAGAGAGAGAGACAGACTGTGAGCCCAGAGGGGCAGAGAGAGAGGGAGACACAGAATCTCAAGTAGGCTCTGCGCTCTGAGCTATCAGCACAGAGACTGATGTGGGGCTCGAACTCATGAACCATGAGATCACGACCTGAATCAAAGACAGACGCTTAACCAACTGAACCACCCAGGCGCCCCCTACTTCTTTTGTTACTCCCACGTGAACCAACACAATATTCAGTACCTGGTTAGTCCTCAGAAAAGACTCATTGAAGCTGGGATGGTGGCGGGGGGTGGGGGGTAGGGGTAGTTTGTGGGACAAAGCAGTGGCCTTGAGTACAGGAAAATACAAGGGTTTTGGACTCAACCAGGGCTGAATATGGCTGTGCTGGTTATTAGGTATGTGATCTTGGGTTAATCTGTCTATTTCAACATTTCTACCTAGGAGGTGCACATGATAGTCTCTAACACATAGATCTAATGGGAAAATTTAGAATGGTATATAAGCAGTGTTGGGTACATAGTAAGCATTAGACTACTTAATAATTAATAAATGAACAGAAACAGAATCCAAAAATGCCACAGTGAGCCATAGAGATAAGAACAGCAACCCCATATTCCCTTTTCTCAAAAATGTCTTTGTTTCTAAAATAAACTCTAGATGGTTTTGATTTATTCAGAGCTCAATCTTGTTTCTGTAGGTTGCATAGAGAAATTCTTTCTTCCACTTTCCCATTCAATACTGAGTAATCCCATCAGACTCCACTGGACCCTGTGTCCAAATTGGTGAACATTCAGCCTCATCTCAGTAGAGGCACATTCTTCTATTCCTTTAGGGAAAGCTAGAGGTAGGAAGGAAAACAAGCACCCCCAGTTATTCCCGACATTAATGGTCCATCCAGGCAGTACTAGTGGTTTCCGTCTCAGGTCTCTTGGAATAGCAGTAACAACCAGATCTAGTCCTCCAATCCACGTTTATGGGAAGGGATGGTGAGACCTGGGCACACATGGTAGGAACCACCATTACGTTGATGGTCCCCCATGAGCTTAGTTGGTATTAGGTTTTTCAACTTTTCTGTCTTGAATTCTAATGTTTGAACAATTTTGCTCTTCAAATGGATTTGAAGGGACCTGCAGTAAAATGCAGCTCAATTCTGGTATGTGGGGTTCTACGGCTGGGACTGCCTTGTCCATTTTGGGATTCATTCTCAGTCAGCTCCTCCTTTCTCTTGTTGCTTCATGCCCTCAAGAGACCGGGGCTTCTGCTGTTCCAGAGTACCTGTCCTCACTAAAGACCCAGGACAAGCTAATGCAGACCGAAGAGTTTGTGGTTTAATGTTTTACCCCTCCCAAGAGGTATTGCAGCCACCCTAATTTCATTTCAACAAATACTTGTCAAACTTCTGTGTTACTCAGGCTGGGTGCTGGAGATACAAAGATAAAAACAAGGTGGAAGGTTCTGACACTGTTGTCCAAGAGTATAGTGGGAAAAATAGTCACATGTAAATAATTTCAAAACTATGTAAGAAGTGTGTGCCTGTGCACATGTGTGCAAGAGCACCCCGAAAGAAGGCATTAATTTTGCCTGAAGGACTTTTAGATGACCCAGGGAGAAGTTACAGTACATGACACTAGAGCTGAATCTCTGAGGGTGGATCCCCAGGAACCCTGAAGGCAGAGGCTGACTGCCTCTTGTGCCCTGTGTGAGAGCACTGGAAACTTTGGCAAGCCCAGCGTTTCCCCATTTTAAGCTGAGCTCATAAAAGCCAGTGACTGCCTGCCCCTTCCCTCACCATGAGGGCGGAGAAAGGTTCCTGAGAATACAAAGTCACTTCCAGAGGCTGGCAAGAGTCACCTGCTACTTCTGCTGGAGCACCCACATTAACTCTCATGGCTCCTGTGGTGGAGTTTAGTCCAGGCCGTGGAAGAACACTGGCAGCAAGTCAGGACACCTGAGTCCTAGGGAGGCTGTGTGCCTACTTTGGAGAGGCATGCAACCTTTCAGAGCCTTAGTACCCTGTTCTTGAATTGAATGAAGGCTGCGCTATCAGCTCTGCAGATAAAAATGAGATTATAAATGTGAAAGCAATCGGAAAACTAACACAAGTAACCTGCAATAAAGTTTTATTAATAATTAATCAAAAAAGCATTTACTGAGTATCTATTGTGTACCCAGAATTTGGCTAGGTGTTAAATAGAGCTCAATGGTTCAATAGATTTCTAGTAACAAAGGATTTTTTCCTAATTTGTCTGGTATAGAGGAATTGTCAACAAGGGGTCCACACAGTATGGGAGAGAATGGTTTGACAGAGCTTGCTGCTCTTCTGTCACTGAACCTCAGTTTCCCAGTCAGTAAAATAAGGGTTTCTACTGGTCTTTCCTGATCCCTCTTTCCCCCTACCTTCAACCACACCCTTTGGTCCAGCTGTGGTGTTGGAATGGGGCTCTGTAAACCAAGGCACGTTAAAATAGAAAGACTGTAAATAGTAACTTAATGTGCTGAGTCTTTGGTGGACAGTTTAACCCACAGGAATGATACTGCAGTGGTTGAATATCAGGTAGGTACCATAGGTCGTTGGGGAGTTATTTGGGAGCAGGCAGTTGTAAAGCTAGCTTTGCTAGCATCTTCCCTTTGAGGGACCATGGTGGGGGTATTAAGCAGACAAAAAGGTTCAGAGTTTCACCCTATGTGGCTATTGCATTACATTATTGCCAATCCGCTCTTTTGGCTTCTAAAAGGAGGCCAGTAGGAGAAATCTCCAAGGCAGCATCTAGAAATACCTTATATTTATATTCACTTTTATCTTATTTTTTTTTCACTTTCATTTTTTCAAAAGCACTTTCACTTGCATTATCTCACTGATCTGTATAGCAAGTGCACGCATAGTTAAGTCATACTTGACATCCTGTTTAGTAGAGGAAGGAAAAAGCATAACTGATTTGACATCAAAGAGTAAGACGGTGGCACAGCTGAAACTAGAAGCCCGATGATGTCACTTCTGGTCTACTGCTCTCAATGTGACCGTCACCTTGGGAGAAAGGAGTGTGTCCCTGAGGGGACCCCACAAACCTCTCACGTTCCTTGACTATAGGACATTAAATACATTTGTGCATTGCTTAGAATAAGGATGATTACTTTTAAGAGGACAGGCATTGCCATATTGTAGGTGCTCAGTAGATGTTTGTGAATCAATAAATAAGTGTGCCATAACTGTGCTTGAGAAAATCTCTGGGGTGGACCCTGTGGTTAATGTGGTAGATACCCCTGCTTCCCTACCCCGCGTTTTTCACCTACTCCTGACTTTGCCTGCAAGTAAAGGGGGAATTCTCTATCCAGGAACTCCATGCTTGTCAACTTGATTGCCTAAAAATTTAGTTATATGATTTAGATAGAGTCTTGGCCTTCACATGACAAAAAGGAGGGCTAATCAGTCAGCAGATGCACCTTGAACATACACTTATGGTCTCTTTGAGAAGACAAGATATGTTCTAGGTCTAATTTCTGCTAGTGTAAAACTGCTACTTCACTGCCTAATGTTAGTAACAAAATGAAAGCAAAACCTATATCTGTAATTTATTATTTTAGCATGTAAATCACACAAGTGTGTGTGTGTGTGTGTGTGTGTGTGTGTGTGTGTAAAAGGAGTATATCAAACAGACTTGTGAAATATGATCAACATCAACATGAAACATTTTTCTCTGTGAGATTACTTTTATGTGTCAACTTGGCTAGGCCACAGTACTCCGATATTTGACCAAACATTATTCTAGATGTTTCTCTGAAGGCATTTTTTATTTTTACTTTTATTTTTTATTTTTTGAGGGCATTTTTTAGATGAGATTAATGTTAATATGAGCAGATTATTCTCCATAATGTGGGTGGGCCTCATCCAATCAGTTGAAGGCCTCAATAGAAAAAAGACTCATCTTCCATGGGGAAGAGGGAATGCAGCCAGAAGACTGACTTTGGACTTGAGGTGTAACAGCAACTTTTCTCTAGGTCTTCAATCTGATGACCTACCCTTCAGATTTTGGACCTGCCAACCTCCATGAATCCTTAAAGTAAATCTGTCTAGATAACGGTATAGATAAAGATATAGATATATAGATACAGACATAGACATGTAGATATATATAGATATCTATCTTTTTATCTATATCTAAATATCTATATCTATATATAGAGATGTGATGTATACACACCCATATACATATACACACATATGTGTATATATCTATATATGCATCTTCTTGGTTCTGTTTCTTTGGAGAACCTGTCCTCCCTGTCGTTAGACTATTCAATCTTATAGAAAATCTGGAGTCCCTATATGATACAAGGTCACATTGCTTCGTGGGGGGGTAAGGGCCTTTTTGGGTTGTATATTTGTGGTGGGGTGGGAAGTGGGGGGAATTTCTAGACCCATCTTCTCTCTTTCATGGTGATTTTCTCTTCCTTCTGACTGGCTGCTGTAATTGATTCCTCCAGGGTTGGCCCATGGGGAGGGGGGAAGGGAGCAGAACATGAAAAGTCCTGGTGGGAACTGCACTGTTGTAAGATGGATCTCTGGGCCTGGCTGATTCTTTCCCTTTCATGGGTACTTTCATAGGGACTTAAAAGCTCCAGATCCTGTGGCTAGAGAAGCTTCTGGCATGGGTGATGCCCTTCCTTTGGCCTACAGCTACCCCCTAATCCCCTGTTCTCCAGGGATCCAGTCCACATGGGTCCCTGGTCCCCATGGGTAGGACTTAAAATGGATCTAGGCTGGCTCTGCCTCCTATGGAGTCTCCATCTGGTTAATACCATACAGTGATACAGTACTGATCTTGTGCCAGATGCTACTTCAAGCACTTTACATATATTAACTTATTTAATTCTTACAATGATTTTGTTAGGTGGCTGCTTTTATTATCTCTGTTTTACAGAGGAAGAAAGTGAGTCTCAGAGAGGTTAAACAGCTTACTCAAGGCCACACAGCTGCTGAGTGTCAGAGTGTCAGACCTGGGCTGTCTGCCTCTGGAGTGTATGCTTTTAAGGCAGGTCACTGTGCTCTGGGGCAAATGTGGATGCTCTTTGACCCGCCATGTACTTGTTTGGCCCTGCCTCTTGCTTTCCAGATTTCCTGATCTCATTGGAGTCTCTCCCCACAGCCCCTGCCCCAACAACAAGGTTTGAGATGGGGGAATGTCCCTGCTTTTTCTAAAGGAAAATTTTCCCACAAAATCTTTTTTCTTTCTCTAGTCTTTTATATTTACCAAGTGGGTAAGGGACTGAAGAGTCATGAAACCAATTATACTTCATTTCTTTTGAAAATTCTGCATAGGTTGGTCTAATACCTCATTTTGGATTTTCTTATCTATGGTATTTAGGTGTGTTGGTTGAAACTACAATTTTAATATTTTATTATATATACAGTTACATATTACATATATGAAGTCATGGTTGTGATATATCTAAGTACACATAAGTGACTATAGTATGAAGCAATCTACTGTTTTTTCTTTTTCTTTTTAAATTTTGTTTGTTCTTAGACATACAGTTTTCCCTGCTTCCATTACTATCTTTATCCTCTTTTCCATTTCACACTAGCTCACACATTTAAAAGCCCAAGGTCATGGGTATTAGTCACTTATTTCTGTCCATTTCCAAGGTGTTTTTTTTTTTTTTTTAAGTTTATTTTGAGAGAGACAGACAGAGGGAGAGAGAGTGAGCATGTGTGCACAGGGAAGGGGCAGAGAAAAGGGGAGAGAGAGAATCCTAAACAGGCCCCTAGCTGCCAGCCCTGAGCCTGACATGGGGCTCAATCCCTCGAATCATGAGATTGTTGCCTGAGCCAAAATCAAGAGTGGCCTACTGAGCCACCCAGGTGCTCCCCCAAGGTGTTTTTTTTTAAATGGTTCTTTTCCAGTGTCTCCCAGATTCCCATGGGGTGGGGTGGGATCTTGGGGGTCCATAGTCCTTGTCCTTGTGTAGGGGTCCTGGGTGTTGTAGGGCTTCTGTTCCCGTTCTCCCATTCTCCAGTGCTGACCCTCGCTGAGAGGGGACCCATGCACATGTGGGTACATATCCTAGCCCTCATATCCACGCTCCGTGTCCACATGGCCCACATATCTGCCTCCTCTGCATATATCCCATCCCCTTAGGCCTAGGAATGACCATGTTGATGGCATAATCTGCCTTAGGAGGTGAAGGACTCTGGAAACAAGTTAGGGCTATTTGGGCAGGACATTTTGTGGTCCAGGATACCTGTGAAGAGTAATACGCAGGGGAAGTACAGAGCTGGGCCTCAAAGCAAGGGAGCTAGGGTTGGGACCTCTTGTTCTGTGAAGGGCAAGCAGTACTAGTTGCTGGTGTCATCTGTTTATGCCCGTAGTGCAAATCGTGGTGTCCTAACTTGCCCCCGTGGTGGTACCATCCCTGTGGGTTTAGACATTTACAGGCTCGGTAAGTCAAGGTAGAAAACTAGCCTGGGAATCTGGCCTTTGCAGGTTGGGAGCATTCAGATAACCATATATTTTGCACACTACCTATGGAAAGGTGTGACGCAAAGAAGAGGCAAGGCAGAGAATGAAGTAGAGACCACAGAGATTTCCATATGGTGAATTTTATTATATCTTTTTTTTTTTTTTTAAGTTGTTCCGTGAAGGGGGTTGAGCTCATGGAAACTTGTTCAACTACAGGATAGCTCTGAAAAAACCCATCTTGGCCCTAGTGGGCCTTCTACTTTTAAAAGACTTTATTCACATTTCTAGACAGGTTAACTTGAAGTTAACCATCTTACTTCACAAGAACCAAGTTCTTAATCCATTAACATTTTTTATTACTCCACGTATATCCTAAGGCTTAAAAGATTCAGGGAGGGAGGTCAACATAATTTTTAAATGATTGAGAGGCCTGGGATGGTAAAAAAAATCCCAAGTCAAGATCTTTGGCTGGAGAACACGTGGACTATGCTACAATTTGACTCCGAATCTCTCATGTGAAATGTCTGATAGATGCATTGCATCTCTGATTTTCTTGGCCACTCATTTTCCTCTTTACTCTGTCCCTAGTTTGTCTCTTCCTCTAGGTTTTCACTGAAGCTGAAATGATTAAGGAGCCTTTTTGAGTGTATAAACATATTTGCATGTTGGTATCAGCAGAAAGGTCAAGATTGGACTGAATTTTCTCTTATGTAGCACTTATGGGGTGAAAAAAACCCAGGACTTACGACTTCTTTTGGGAGGAAGGGACCCCCTCATGCCTAGAGGGAGCATTACTTACTGTATGCAGTGGGTGTACCTTCCAGTGTTATTGCAGGGCCTCTGTATTCATAAACTTTGGGGGGTAGAGAACCATGTCCATCCTAATTGACATGTTAATTTTTACCAATGTTGAGACCAGTGCTGATAGCCTAATTTTTAAATTTGGATGAACTTCTTCTTGTTCTCTTACGTAGTTGATAGAGCAAAATATTGGTAAATCACACTTTACATTATAAACATGTCTTAAAGGGCATGGCAGTTATTTAAAAATAAAATCAAATAAATGTTTTAAATACATGGTGGTCTTGACTTCTCAAAGAATTCCTTTTTAATATACTAAGTTTCTTATCCATTTTTTTTTAATTTTTTTTTAACGTTTATTTATTTTTGAGACAGAGAGAGACAGAGCATGAATGGGGGAGGGGCAGAGAGAGAGGGAGACACAGAATCGGAAGCAGGCTCCAGGCTCTGAGCCATCAGCCCAGAGCCCGATGCGGGGCTCGAACTCACGGACTGTGAGATCGTGACCTGAGCTGAAGTCGGACGCTTAACCGACTGAGCCACCCAGGCGCCCCTTATCCATTTTTAAAAAAAATAAATATTTATGGCTATTTTTAAGGAGGTGAGTCATGCCTCCTCTCTAGTATTCTCCTTTGCCTTCATGCAATTCATTATACACATAACATACATTTTAGGGTTAAAATGAAAATATGTTAATCAAATCACATTTTAACCTTGACTTCAGTTTTGTTTTCTGAAGTGTGTTTGGATGGAAAAAACATCTAAGTAATGAATCCTCATATAAGGTATGAGAATTGCTACATTTAAAAACTTGCAAACACATGTGCGTTAATGGAAAGAGTCTTTTTGAAGAGAAAGGAGAGTGGGCTTTGGGTTCAGAGCACTAGGTTAAATTCTAGTTCCTCCATGTGTCCTGTGGCCTTGAGTAAATTACTCAACCTCTTTGAGCTTTGGCTTCTTCAGCTGCAAAATGGGACTAATCTGATTCCCATTACTTGACTGACCCATTACTTGACCATGTAATATTGGCCTCTGTAAAGAAGAGAGCTGTAAAAAGGGGTTGACCTGTCTGCTCATGGTAGGAGAGCTCCAGCTTCCAGATCCAGGGTTATCCTTAGATGGTCTGAGACAGACCACATCTTCCACCCCACACAGCTATAAATGGCTGAACATGTCTTTTCCTTTAAAAAAGATTCCGTAGGGGAATTATTATTCAACTTGTTTTAGGAGAACCAGTAAGTGAAACTAATTACAAAACCAAAAAGGAAGTTTAAGAGAAATGTATTTAAAGCTTTTAAATAACTCCTGTGTTCTCACATATTATATAGTTGAAATAACTAAACACCAAGGGGACAGAAAAGTCTTGAGAAGAAAGGTAATATTTAAAAAGGAGCCATGGGTACCTCAGTCATTATACCATAGACATTATTTAGCTAAAAGCTCCTTTTGAGATGTGTCATTGCATGTCTGCTGATATTGCTGTTGATGGGTTTTACAAAATGGTTCAATCGTGACCACTCCCTGGAGCTTGGAGTCCATCTCAGAAGGATTTTTTGTCTGTGCCCTTGCATCTGCCGCCACCACTCCTGATCCAGATAGTGCATTTGGACTCTGAGTCACTTGGAAGAAAGTTGGTATGGCGACTCAGTGTGGCATTCTTCTTCATGATGACCTCTCAGACTTCTTCGGTTTTGGGAGCTGAGGTCAGGGAATCAGAACCTGCCCGTGGCAGTTGATAAAAAGCGAGATGAGGCTTCCTGAGGTTCTGGGCACTGATCACAGTGAGGATGGGGGCAAAGAGCAGAGGTGTCCCTGAACTCTAGCTGCTTCCCGGGGTCAGAGATGAAGCTGGTCCCTCTCCTACATTGGGGTTTTTAAAAATTTGGTCTTGACATGTGAGTGGGTTATAAAATCAATTTAATGGGTTGAGGCCATCATTTTTAAATGCTTGAAAAAGATTAGAATGGCAAATAGAGTGCATCACATGTAAGGTAGGCATAAATAGTTTCTTGAGATTTTATTTTAGTTATATATACCAATATGTATATACACCTACATATTCTGCATTGAAATGTAATAGAAAATGTTTTCTTTTAGAATGTGGCAAATTTCTTTTAGGATGTACCACATGGCAATAAACATCACAGTTACTACTTTTCATGACAGAAAAAAACCAACAACAACAATTACAGAATCCATAATCCACGGGGTGATTTTACAAAGACACACACATACGTACACACATGCTTGCACATACCCACACAGAGTTAACTGCTTTCCCCCAAAGCAACACACAAACCTGGTATCTTAAATTGCAAATATGAATAAAGCCTGGTTGAAAGTACCTCCTCCTTGGTTTTCTAAGTTCAAAGCAACCTAGGGAATTAGAATTGGACTGTTCTGTCCCATGGCAAAGGCTGGCATGAATATTGGCATCCATTATTGGGGTGTAAAAGACTGTGGCTTGGCAAACTGACCTCTAAAGAGGGCCATTCTTGAGGCTCAATCTGGGCATCCTGGACCCAGAAAAAGGGACTGAGAGAAAGAGAAGGATTTTAGGGAAAACTGAAAGTATCAAACATTGCTGCTCTTAACATACCAACCCTGAGCAAGGTGTGGAAGTAGATAATGAAGGACAAAGAAGAAAAGATCTCCTTGCAGCCAGTGGTGTTGTTTCTATAAATTTCTAGATGAGGCATTCACACCAGGACCTGTCTGCCTAAATGCTACTGTGCTGGACCTTGTGAATGTGGCTGGCTGAAGCTGCTGATGCCATAATTAATCTGACAAGGTATCTACACTGAAAGAAGAGAAGGGATGCTTAGCCTGGTCCAATGGAGTATGTCAATGAATAATGGGATGAAGCTAAGAGAAGGTAAAATTGGTCTGAATATCAAGGAAAAAAATTACCTAACAGAAAGGTCTATTAGATAGTGGAGTGGTCTCTCCAGGGGGACAGTGGCAGGGCCGATGGTGCTGGAATCATTTACAAGTCGGCTGTTGAAAGCCCCTGAGAATATGCTGTGGGGAACAGGGCTGAGTTGACAAGAGTGGACAAGATGACCTTAAAGGTCTTTTCCATCTTTAGTGTCTACGATTTTGTGATCGTCTGCTCTTCACTGAAGCGCTCCAGCTCCAGCTACTCTCTGGGGCCTGAAACACACGAAATAATTGTTAGTAAGATATCCAGCGATGAAACAGTTTTGAAGGAACCATTCGTTCTTGGCCATCTTTTTTCCATTCAAAACTGGGCTGGAAAGAAATGAACAAGATAAAGGAAACAAGGAAGAAATTGGAGTTTATTGTTCTCAGAGCTGACATTATTATTTTAGTCTGTATTCACTCACAATATTTGATCAAATGCAAAACTATTCTTACAGGTTGTATTTAAATCTAAAGGCAGTTTCTTTGGGACTATACCATACTAAATTTTGTATTTCTCAACAGGTTGTTTTAGTATTGTGCAGAAAGAGCCTGTTTTAGGGGTTGTTTAACAGATGAAATGAATTCTTGGATAAGCAGCATTGTTCCATCTGCAACATGGTTAGAACTCTTGTACATTTGCATTTCTGTGTTTCAGAATTATTCAGGCAATAAATTACTCAGGATGTCAACCTTATGCTGAAACAGAAATGACCTACTTTGTAAGGATCTCATGTATTTTAAATTTAACCTTGCGCCTTTTTTTCAACTGGGAACAGGAGAAAGTGAGTGAAGAATGGTGGAGTCCTGAGCTTTGTGAGTATGATCACAAGGAAACCAAAAATAGCTGAAATATATTGAACTTTTACTATGTGCTAGACATCGTTTTAAGGATTTGATGCATATTAACTCATTCATTCTCTTGAGGCAACCCAGGAGATAGGTACTATTATTAAAGCTGAGGAAACTGAGGCACAGAAAGGTTAAAAGTCTTGTTCAGGGTTAGAGAATCAGTGAGAGGCAGAATTTGGATTTGACCAGGTAGTCTGGGTCCAAATCATTATTATTCTGTCACTTCTCTAAATATAGCTTTTTACTTCCTTCAAGAACATGATGAAGGCATAGATTTTGGTCTCTCTTGTTCACTGATGAACTTCCAAAGCCTATGTCCCTGGCAGATAGTAGGCACTCAATAAATTTTGGCTGACAGAATGAATGGAAATTGGTATTGACAATTCTGAGTTTTTCAAAGGCAAATTCATCTATTCTAAATTTGCTAACTACAGGAACAGTAAAACTCTTTGTCTCTCTTCTGTTTATCTCAGCAACCTCTTAGCTTTGTTTTCAGGATGCCTTCCCTGACCCCTTGGAATAGATCAGCTGCCTTTAGAACAGGGTTCAGAAGTATCCTGCACTTCCTTGACATGGCAATCTCATACTTACTCGTGATTATTTGTTTCATTGTTCATCTTCCTGGCTCTGTTGTAAGCTCTGAGAGGGCAGGGTCTGTGTTTGGCGCACCACTGTAACTACAGACCCAGCACTGAACTGGGCACAAAGAGTTCTGCTTGTTGTTGAACGAACAATTGAAAGAGGATGCTCTTTCCAACTTATTTTTCTACTTTTTATTTACACACAACTTTCATAGTTTGTATTAGTAACTATTACAACATAACACATTTCCTAAAAACCCTGTGGCTTAAAACAATAATAAATATTTATTAACTCTTACAATTTCTGTGGGTCAGAAATTCAGGAGTGACTTAGTTGGGTGGTTTGGATTCAAGGTCTTTATGAGGTTGGAGTCAGATGTCAGATAGGGCTGCCATCATCTGAAGGCTTGACTGACGCTGGAGGATCCACTTTTAAGATGGCGTTCTCACAGGTTTTTTGTTGAGAGGCCTCAGTTACTTTGCATATGGGTTTCTCCATAGGACTATTTGAGTGTCTTGATGATATGGCAGCTGGCTTTCCCCAGAATGAGTGATGTAAGAGAAGATGGTGAATGCTGAAATGCCTGATATAACCTAACCTTGGAAGTCATATACCAATGCATTCTGTTCTTGGTCATTTAGACTGGTCTTGATTCAGTGTGGGAGGAGACTTCACTAGGTCATGGATATCAGGAGGCAAGGATTAGGGGGAGCCTGATATTGGAGATTGGTTGCCACACATACCATTTTATGTCTCTTTTTCCCATCAAGCCAGTGAGATGATATCCCTGTTTTATAGGTGAGGAAACTGAGGCTGACCGTGACATGCCTAGGATCATACCCTGTACATAACTCTACATTTACTCCCTCTAAATTAAGTGTTCTTTCCAGCATATCACAGCTGTAGGACAAATTAAATAAATTATATACAGCTTAGAAAACTCAAGATGTAAAAATCTAAGTAGCAAATTAGAAATGTTATTTGCATTACAAAAAGATTCTCCATACCACAGGATGACCTAAATGGCATATTCAAAATGATTCAGTTTATCAAAGGTATGTTTGTTTCTTTTTTTAAATTTTTTAAATGTTCATTTGTTTTTGAGAGAGAGTGAGCAGAGAAGGGGCAGAGAGAAAGGGAAGCATAGAATCTGAAGCAGGATCCAGGCTCTGAGCTGCCAGCACAGAGCCTGATGCTGGGCTTGAACCCACGAACTGCAAGATCGTGACCTGAGCCGAAGTTGGACACTTAAGCAACTGAGCACCCAGGTGCCCCTCAAAGATGAGTTTTTTTTTTTTTTTTTTTTTTAACATTTATTATTGAGAGACACAGACAGAGCATGAGCATGGGAAGGGCCAAGAGACAGGGAGACACAGAATCTGAAGCAGGCTCCAGGCTCTGAGCTGTCAGCACAGAGCCTGATGCGGGGCTCAAACTCACAAACTGAGAGATCATGACCTGAGCCTAAGTTGGACGCTTGACCGACTGAGCCACCCAGGTGCCCCAAAGATAAGTTGTAATGTGACTTTTGGAGACACACTTGTTAGGTAATGAGAAGTATAATTTGAAAATTTGTGTGTTAGAAACAGTCATATTAGATTGTGAGTTTCTTGAAGGCAGGGATGGAATCAGCTGTATCTACCATACCAACCCTAGGATCTAGCCCAGAGGAAGCTTTCAACAAAAGTTTATTAAATAAAGGAATGATGATGACAAAATACCTGTAGCTATAGTTTCTTAAGACTCTTTTTGTATGTGAGAAGTTGACATATTACTTTTAAAATACATTTTATTCTTATTATTTTATACCTAAGAGTCTGATTCCTACTGAGCTTTATATTACTAGACTACCTAAAACTTATTTATATATTAGTACTGGCCTGATGTAACATGTTGTGAAATTTTTCATCCCTGCTGAGATACGAGGTTGAAAAACTGACAGATGTTTAATGAAAATAAAAAGGTAAAAAGCAAAATCTCATGTAAAGAATGGATAAAAGAGCTGATTTTCAGAATATGTAGGTAAATGGAATGGTGCCTATTTTAGACTCAACCAATCAAACAATATAAATTTTTAAATAAAGTATTTTCCATTGGGAAAAAAATAAGTAGCCCCCACTCCCAAATGCATCACACTCGGATTGGGTTGAAGACTTGAAGAGATTCTGATCAGTTTTTGTTTGTTTGTTTGTTTTTACATAGCCAGGAGATCTAATGTTTTCTGATTTGAACAGTATTGCTCTTTGCAAAGATTTTCTAAGGGGAGGTGAACAGACATGTTTCTTTGGAATGATTCCTTATCAAGTCTTGTCTGCAAAATTAGTGGATTATCAGGTTTATGATAGTATGGCTGTTAGCATAAACTCACATAGGGGATCGAATTATGCAAGACATAGATAAAAGATAAAAGAGTGTTGAAGAAAGATGTTTGTTGAATAACTGCAGTTAAGGATAGGAAGGTTAGCATTAGAATCCTGATCACGTTGATAGCCTGGTATGAATATTTTACAACTTTATACAGTTTACTTTTGTGATAGTGATAATGTAAGATGAATTCTGTTTATCCTCCTCCAGGTACTGTAGATGCATATTTGCAAGTGTAAATTTCTCAGCTAAGTTTTATGCATGGATTTGTTATTAGTCATTCTTCTATCTAAATAGCCTGATTAGGGGGTCTGAAAGAAGCTTCTATAACAGGAATGATAAATACATGCCATGTGATATCATACCCCTTCCTCACCCATGGCAGACATTTATCATGACCCATGTTCTCCCTGAGTCCTTGGTTGCTGTTTGTAAAAGAGCAAGAGATTGGCAAAATTAGGAGAGGTCAATATTACCACCCAGGAGGGGGAACTGTGTAACTAACAACGGAGAGAAATTTGCCTTGATAAATTAATCACTTGTTATTGGCTAAAGATGGTAAATTAGACTCATCTGAGGGGGTTTAAGGAAAACTTTCATATAAGTTTTTGTCGATTGTCATCTAATGTCTTGAATATAAGAGGAATGTATAAGAACTTTTAAAAAATTTATTTAAAAGGTTTTTAAAACTATGAAAATTTAGCAGATTGACTCTTGTTTTTATACGAAATCTATTCATAAAAGACATAGAAGATTAAAAATACAAAGGACAATTGAGACCACTTATTCCTCCCTTCTCCCCACTTTGTAAAAATAAAGCTCAGACTGGGAAACTGATTTACCTAAGGTCACAGACCTTACTCTATATGAAGTAAATAGATCTCAAAGTCTCTTTAACCCTAAGGTATGATGTTTCTCTGTAACCCCTCCTGTACTTTCCGATATTACATACTTGTTTATTTTCTGTGTTCCACTAACTAGAATGTAAGCTCCATGAGGATTAGTTCTCCATCTGTTTTGTTCTCTACTATTTCCCTACTATATCCCCTTCATTTGTTGAAGATACAGTACATGTTTAAGAACCAGATGTTATTGAGTGAATGAGTGGAGATGAGGCTCAGAATCTTTGCTAATATCACACTTCAGATAGCTGTCACAAATAAATTGGAGTTAGCTTTCTAGTGACACGTGGTGGACAGATTCCAAGGTCACCCCTGTGATCTCCTCCTCCTCGTGTTCACACCCTGTGTAATCTTCTCCCTTTGACAGTGGGAGTGATCTGTGACTTGTTTCTATGGATAGAATACAGCAAAGGTGAAAGAATGTGTGTGATCACATGTATGTGATTCCATTGCATAAGATTGTAATACCTGTCTTGCTAAGAGACATTCTTTGCTGGCTTTGAAGAAGCAAGCTGTCTATGAAGAGGGCAACTTGTCAAGGAATTGCAGATGGCATCTAGATAACTTCCAGCAAGAAACTGAGGCCTTTAGTCCAACAAGCTGCAAGGAACTGAATGTTGCCAACAACCATATGAGTCTGGAAATAGATCTTCTTCAGTCGAGCTTCAGATAAGACCCCAGCCCTGACAGTACCTTGATTGCAGCATTATAGAGGACCCAGTAAAGCCATGTCTGAACACCTGATCCATAGAAACTTTGAGGTAACAAATCTGTTTTTTAAAAATATAGGTGTTGTTTTAAGCTGCTGTTTATTGTAATTTGTTACTTAGCAGTAGGTAACTAACACACAAGCACCCATTTAGATGCATTTCTTTCATTTGGATATCCACAAAATAGATCTCTAGGTCAGATTTAGAGTACTCTGAATTAAACATTACAGTCTAGGAGAAAATGTGGCTCTCTTTTAAAAGTGAAAAACTTTAATTTCTGGTTTGGGTTATGTTGAATCTATAGGGCCATAGCAGTCATATCTTTATAATCAGCTGGTGCTGGATCATTGATTGCTTATGGAAGTCAGAGCTTTTCTTCTTTACTTCTACTTAGTTGGTGTCAGCATACAAACGAATTCCTACAACAGGTTGGGCTTGGGGCAGCGGGGGGGAATATCTCAGTATCTTTGCTTATATTAAAGATGGTTCTTAACATTTTAACTGTGAAATTGTTTTTTTAAACTCTATATTATAAATCAGGCAGTCGGTGAGTAACCAAAGATGCCACTCTCTAAAAACATCCTTTTATTTAAAGTGGTTTATCTGGGGGCACCTGGGTGGCTCAGTCTGTTAAGCGTCTGACTCTTGATTTTGGCTTGGGTCATGATCATGTTGGTTTGTGAGTTTGAACCCCTCATTGGGCTCTGCATTGACAGTGCAGAGCCTGCTTGGGATCGTCTCTCCTTCACCTTTACCCCTCCCCCACTCACACTGTTTCTCTAAATAAATAAATAAATAAATAAATAAATAAAGTAAACAAACAAACTTAAAAATAATGGTCTGCCTGTGCTGGGGTGCCTGGATGGCTCAGTCGGTTAAACATCTGACTCTTGATTTTGGCTCATGATGTCATGGTCGTGAGATTGAGCCCTATGTCCAGTGTGGAGCTCCCTTGGGATTCTCTCTCTCCCTCTTCCTCTGCCCCTCCCCTGCTTGTGCTCTCACTTGCTCTAAAAAAAAAAAAAATTGGTTTGTCTGTGTAGACTGACTGTGTCAGTAAGGGTTAATTAAACCCCTTAAAAATGCAATCAAATAATTTTTATGAGTCTACATGATCTTAATGATTTTTATCATTGAATTTTGTGGGGTTGGCAGTTTCCGGGTACAGTGAAATTGTGCCTTTGCATTTCAAAGCCAAATAGAAATAAAATAGATTATGTGTAATTTTGCATTGTCCCTGTCCTATCTCTATTTTCATGAGTAATTGATGATATCAATATCTTTTACTTTACAAAATCATTGCTGTTTACTGAAATTGGCTTTATATCAAATCTCATTTTTCCAGCTGATTCCATACAATTTTACTTGGATATCCATAAAAAAAGTCACCAAATGATGAGTCAAAAATGTTATATGAAGGGGCGCCTGGGTGGCTCAGTCAGTTGGGCGTCTGACTTCGGCTCAGGTCATGATCTCCGGTTCCTGAGTTCGAGCCCCATGTCGGGCTCTGTGCCAACAGCTCAGAGCCTGGAGCCTGCTTCGGATTCTGTGTCTCCCCTTCTCTCTCTGCCCCTCCCCACCTCACGCTCTGTTTCTCAAAAAATGAATGAACGTTAAAAAAAATAATAATAAAAAAAAAAACCAAAACAACAAAAATGTTATATGAAGACAGTGTTTACATGGTGGCCAGCCTGTGGGCTCCTTGAGATAAATTGGGTGTGCTTTTGCAAATATTTTAGAATTACAAGACACTTGGCAGTACTTTCCTATTATCACCTCCTTCATCTCTGTGTACTCTAGACCAAGGAATACATTTGACTTTGGGGAATGCCCTTTTTCTCCTATATTTGAAGCACTCAGAACTTGCCCTCCTTCTTCTTTTTTATTGAGGTATAATTGACATGTACATTAATTTCAGATGTGCAACATAATGATTTGATATTTGTATATACTGAAAAAGGAGCACCACAGTAAGTCTAGTTATCATCACCAAAGTTACATATTTTTTTCTTGTGAATAAGAACTTTAAGATTTACTCTCTTAGCAGCTTTCAAATATGCAATACAATATTATTGACTGTAGTCACTATGCTGTGCATTACATCCCCTTGTTTTATTTATCTTATACCTGGAAGTTTGTACCTTTTGACCACCTTCAATTATTTCATCTACCTCCCAACTCCCCTTCTTCTGGAAACCACCAATCTGTTTTCTATACCTACTATTTTTGCTTTAATTTATTTGTTTTGTTTTTTTAAATTCCTCACGTAAGAGAATTATATGGTGTTCGTCTTTCTCTAACTTATTTCATTTAGTATAATACTCTCAAGGTTCTTCATTCATATTGTTGCAAATGGCAAGATTTCATTCTTTTTTATGGCTGAGTTATATTCCTTTGTGTATATATGCCACATCTTCTTTATCCACTCATCTGTTGATGGGCACTTAGGTTGTTTCCATATCTTGGCTATTGTAAATAATGCTGCAGTGAACATAGGGATGCATGTATCTTCTCTAATTAGTGTTTTTGTTTTCTCTGGGTAAATACCCAGAAGTGGAATTTCTGGGTCATATAGTAGTTCTATTTTTAGTGTTTTGAGGAACCTCTATACTGTTTTTCACAGTGGCTGCACCAATTTACATTCCCATCAACACTGCACAGAGTTCTCTTTTCTCCATATCCTTGCCAACACTTGCTATTTCTTGTCTTTTGGTAATAGTCATCCTAACAAGTGTAAGGTGGTATCTCACCTTTGCATTTGCATTTCCCTTGTGATTACTCATGTTGAGCATCTTGTGTCTGTTGGCCATCTGTATGTCTTCTTTGTAAAAATATCTGTTCAGGCCTCTGCCCATCTTAAAATCAGATTTTTTTTTTTGGTGTTGAATTGTATGAATTCTTTATATATTTTGGTTATTAACTGTTTATTGAATATATGATTTGCAAATATCTTTTCCCATTCAGTAGGTTGCCTAGAACTTAGCCCTCAGCCTTCCTTTCTTTACTAGGCATATTTTCAATGCCTAAGAGAGCTAGCCTGCAATACCTGATTCTACCATTAGGTGCTACTCTTTAACATACAATATCTTGCACAGTGATTTTTTCCCCCCACCAAACTAATTTGAGGGCACAGAAGCACCTCATGCTTTTTATTGTCGCACATTAAGATTTTGATATGTTTTTATTTGAAGAACTGTTCGCTCTTGTAAACAAATTGGAAGCTACCACCCTAACCTGAAAACTTCCCAAGTGTGATATTTAAGTTCTTGTAGAATAAATTAGTGAGCTATCCTAGCAGTGTTACAAGGCTTCACTTATACAGAGTAAGTTTTTTTTAAAGAGCAAAAAAAAAAAAAAAAAATCCCTCTTGCACAAAAATGTATTCATTACATTTAAAATGAATAACTTGGTAATGACCTTTGACATTTTTTATTGTCCCAAATCTTACTGTTTTCTAAGTGAACTAGAAATTATCTAGATATTTTGGGTTCACTGGTAACTGCATAAATTTTGCAGGTGCAATGGAATTTTTTGAAAGAAGTAAAAATACTATGCCTTTTTTTTCCTCTTTTTTTTTTTTCAGAAAAGTAATAGAAGATAGAGAAGAAAGAGCATTTACTGAAAGGGTGATATTTTTTATCTTTGTACTTCTGTATCAGACAAAGAATTAATAGTATTGATGGCAGCAGCAGTTTTTTTTTTGGGGGGGGGCAACATATGCAATAGATCTGAGGCAATAATTGCATGCTAAAATGGTCTCATGTTCCATGAAAACTTGAAGTAGGATGTCAGAGTGTCTCAGACACAATGTTTTGTGACAATAAGTCACCAACAGTCCTTGACAGAAGCTATGGGGCTTACCAGTTAACTCTGGGTATTGTATTAAGGCTACCAGCCTATCTGTATCAGTTTCTGGAAAGCTTGCAGGTAAAGGCAAGAGTTAAACCTGGGGTGTGAGAGAGAGATACACTAAAAATAATAAAAACCACAGACCTCACCGTACTTCAACATGAAGGTTCTTATATTCAGGTAAGAAGTTATCTTTATAGGAGGGTTTTTTTTTACCCTTTATTCTTTCCTTTTTTTTTTTCTTTGTAAAAACAAAATATTTGCTGATTTTGGAAAATTGTTTCCTGTGAATGAAACTCTTCACTTTAGGGTTGATATGTTGTGACTTATGAAAATTTGAAATACCTGTTATGGATCAGCTCTCACTTAGCAAGGGCTGTATTTGTCAGGTGATGATTGAAGTTGTAAATCAGTATTCTTGGATCTGGAATTTCCTATGGTGAAGCAAATAGCTGCAAACATCAGCTTTAAGAATAAAATAAAATGAAACAAGCAGTAATAATAATAAAAAAAAAAAACCTTGACAGGCAAATTTGGTGTTACACGTTGTGCATTTCTTTTCAGTCTCTCAAACTTTCTGAACACTATAATTTGTTTGTACTGCTGCATCACTATCATCAAAGATATAGGACTTTATTAGCTCCTCTCTCTTAGGAATGTCTTTTTTTTTTTTTTTAAGAGAAAGGAATGCATAAAAGTTCAGCCAGTTGAATCTGTAAATAGTCACTCTTCCTAGCAAAAGTCTCTATGTCTTTAGTATGAAAAAAAAAAAAAGAAGGAAGAATTTAACGAAAGGAAGGAGTAGTAAAAGGGAGGTAAGGAGAGAGGCAAAAAGAGGAAAGAGAGGAAGAGAAAGGAACCAGGGACAAGTTTTCTTTTGAAAAAATAAGACACCAAGGTGACAATATTGTGCCACGAAGATGAAATCATTTTTCAGACCTTCACAGCCACCTCCCCTCCCAAGTGTGAGAGCTCTGTCAGAAATGACAGAGTTTACAGCATACTGTTAGTAAACAACAATCCAGTTCCTTTAGTGCCTGTGGAGAAGACTTTGTCCTTTCTGGGGACTGGCTGAATGGTCGGTCATCTTATTTTTAGTTCAGGTGTCTTGAAACATTTGAAAAGAATTAAGATGAGATCAGTTAAGAGGTGATGGAGAGGTGGCTTTAACAGTCTGTTGGGCTAGAATAATGGGTTGTTAATGGCCTATGCTGATGATTTAGCCACCAGTATAAAGTTCCAGTCTCTGTGTGATCCAGGGTTGAACTTAGCTCATCAGACAGCTGTTCCGAGCATAGAAGAGCATGGAGTGCTAAAGGGGAACTTCCAGCAGGTACTTCTCTGTATTAATGATCATTTGTCTCTAAATCCGAAGATAAGCTCATCAACTTTGCAGAAAAAAAAAAAAAATGTTATGGCTGTGCCAGTTAACCAGAAGATACGAAGCCAAGTTGGACATCTTTTCTCACTGGATATCGTCTGAGTTCTGAGAACCTAGATGTTCTCTTTTCCATTTATGTTCACTGCCACTTTGTCATCTCTGTATTCACTCTTTTGTTATGCTTCCTGCTTGTTTTCTCTTCTGAATTATAGATGGGGGGAACCAAAGGTGTGGGTAGATAAGAGTGAATGGGTCCATGGGGTTTCCATGGTACCATGTTTACTAGTGCTTGGAGGTCAGGCTGTGCTGGGAGGCCAGGAAGGTGAAGCTGGCTGTTTTGTGCAAGAATCTGAGCCCACTGTGTGGGACCTTCAGCCAGGGTGCCTGCCTTGTGCCCAGAAAAGGGTCCGACACTGGCTCACTGGCTTTCTTTGAGGCTTGTGAGACAGAAAGAGCCATACATTACAGGAGAGATTGAGTGCTGGGTAGAGGAAGGTGCTTCCCGTGTGAGACTCTCTAGTGCTGCTCTGCACGGGATACTGCCTGGGGCTGGAAGCCTTGCAGTTCAACTTTCCTGGTAGGGCCTGAAGCCTGTTGGCAGTTTATTCAGATGTACAAAAGGATTCTCCTAAGTTAAAAAAAAAATGCCCTACCCAATCTTGAAAAAACAAAACAAACTATTCAGCTTTGGTCCTTGTCATGACATATGAAGGGGACAGCTGAGGATGAAATGGAGGAGAGTGGCTGTGCAGCCTTCCTCAAGGGGTGTTTCTGGTAGCCACCTTCAAGGTATAGGCTAGGACCACAGACGCTGTGTGCCATTGAGTGTGAGGCTGGGAGACGCCTAACACCTAAAGTTGGGGATGGGGCATCCTGTTCACTCCTCACAAAACTTCTTTCCTCGCCTGGCCTGTCCCAGGGTGGCCTCACAGAAATTCATCTGTTTTTCAGCCCCTTCCTGTGGGTAACATTTTTGGGACACGACTGTGTCTGGCTGTGAGAACCATCTGACAAAAGAATGGAGGATGGGGATGCAGAAAGGTCATTGTCTGTCAGGGTCAGTTCTGGCCACTGCCTCCAATTGGTTGTAATTCTTCATTCTTGAGACCAAAGGGCAAGGAAACGGCACAGGGATGCTGGAAGGGAGCTTCCCCATGCTGTCCTAGCTTAGATTTTCAAAACTAAGTGACAACAAGGGCTAACTCCCAATCACAGAGACTTCCTGTGTTATCCTAGAGCAGCAGTTCTCAAACTTTAGCATGTGTCCAGATCACCTAGAGAGTTTGTGAAGACTCAGATTTCTGGGTCCCACTCCCAGAGTTTCTGATTCAACAGTCTGAGGTAGGCCCGAGAATTTACATGTCTAACAAGCTCCAGGTGGTGCTGATTGTGCAGGTCTGGGGGCCATGGTTGGAGAGCCAGTGGAGTTTGGGGCAAGCCCTAGCCCATTACATAATGCATGCAATCCGTGATGCCCCTAAATAGCTCTGATCCCATTGGAGTGTTGCATCTTTTCACATGTCTTTAAATTCCGGGGTCCCCAAGGGAGTTTCTCTGTGTCTACAGAGGTGCTTGGCAGTTGAGGGTGTTGAGAAAGATTTTGTTGCAAGTTGATTTTTGAGATGCTTTATCATAGGCTTTGATGTCATTAGAACCATAGTTGAAGAGAAGTTTAGAGCTGAACTAATCCAACAAGTTGTTCTACAAACAGGAAAACTGAGGTTCAGAAAAACCAAGGTCATGGGATCATACAAGATTGCCCAAGATCACACAGCTATCAAGTCTTCTACTTCAGTTAAGTTCTCTAGTTATCTCCAGTGATTATCAAGCAGTTGTTCACTGTGTGCTGGACACTGAGTTCTCATTTAATTCTTTGTATTGTTAATTATCAGAGTAACCCTCTGAGTGAGTGCAGTTATTGTACTCATTTTGCAGGTGCAATAACTGAGGCTCTGAGAGGCAAACAAGTTGCCTCAGTCCCAGAGCTAGTAAGTGAGGCGCTAGGCAGTGTGACCTGAGAATGAGCTATTGACCGTTATGCTATTCTGCCTTACATGTAGTTAGTCCTTGATGAATGCTGCTGTTAGACATGTTCAGTCTCTTTATCTGTGACATGGGGCATTACTTATTGCACAGAATCTTGAAGGCCAAAATGGGAAACACGTAGTAGAGCCCTTTGAGACTGAGAAGCATTCTGGGACTAGGTGATGCCATTGGGAAAATAGATTTGTATTTTCCAAAGTGTTTCTACAGACGTGCTGTGTTTTTTCCCTTACTTTTTATTCCAGCTGAAATACTGTTCCACGTTGCATCCAGAGCTGTCCAGGTCTTGCTCATCTTCCCCAAGATATCTGTGTTCCTTATACCTGTATTTTCTTTCTCTTTTTTAAGGAATGCATTCATTTTTTTAAAAATGTGGAACTTGTTGCCCTGTATTATAACTTGTTGGCTCACATGTCTGTAAGCTGTACTGAATTATCAGCCAGGTACCCTACTGGACCCTCATCTGTACTCCCAGGGACATCACCTGGAGGGACCCTCAGTGCTGGCTGAATTGGAAGTGCTCACATGCAGCCCCATCAGAACCTGGAGGGGTGGGCTGGGCAGATATTACATTATAATCCCCATACTGGAGGGCAAGAGGCTTGAGCCAGGCTGAACCTTGGGGCTGCCCATGGTCCTACAAGAGCCCAGTATTCTATACTCCTGTCTGTATTGTCTCCCCATGATCCTGGGTCCATGGATGCAAAATGGGGACTCGTCTAACTCTCCCTTGCGGTTGCTTCAAGGTCCTCCTAATCTTTGGCTGACCAGCCATAAGTTATTCTTTCTCAAATATCCAGTCCTTCCAAAATGATCAGGAAATTTCCTGGAGCCATACAGCTTCTGATCTCTTGTGATTTAGGAACATTGTGCCTCTGGTGGAGTGGGTCCTTTGAGGTAGAGGAGGAGGAGGAGGAGGAGGAGGAAGAGGAGGAGGAGGAGGAGGGAATGAGGAGGATGAGGAGGAGGGAGAGCAGAAGGAGGAGATGGGGGGCAGGGGGAGGAGGAGGAGGAGGAGAAAGAGGAGGAGTAGTGTAGTTTCACAGGATGTCAGATTTTGTGCTTTGCTCAACCTGAGCTGGGCTTTGAAACGTAGGGGCAGTACCTAGGCAGGAGAGTCTTGCTGTTGCATACACACACACACACACACACACACACACACACACATTCATGGCTGCTTTGGGACTGGCAGAATTTTTCTCCCTCCTAAGCTGAGCTCCCTTTGGGAACATGGCCCTGGTGGTAATTTTGGAGTGTTTGAATCAGTCTGTGTCATCCCACACTAGAGGGTTTCTCTTTCTCTTGGTTGTTATTGCCGGCTCTCTTTAGTTTGCTCTGTATTCTCAGCTAGGGATAAAATATGGTTTATACTCGCTGGCTTAGAGGGGATGATTCACTAGAGGCTGAACCCTTCAGGAATAGTTTACTGACACAGGAATTAAGATGAGCTGTGTCTGCCTCGACATACACTTCATATTTCAAAACAGGGTGGGAGCCAGCCCCTTATGCACATACCACCTTCCTGGAGAACTTTATGATGACGACTCCCCTCCCCTGTTCAAAACAGGGCATGCTTTTGCTCACCTGAATGAATATTGGTGCCATGAGCAGAGACAAGTTTGAATGTGAGCCAGGCAGTCACTTTGGCTCTGGCCACCCAAGAAAAGTCAAAGCAGGTCGAGGGATAGCTCCTGAAACCCAGGGCTACGGCCTGTGAGGAAGGCATAAGGAGCTTCCAGGTTTTGGCCCACTCCGAGGTAATTTCCTTTCTCCTCTCCTCCTCTGTGTTCATTCATATCCCTGCTTTCCCTGGGGTCTGCTCTGTACCCCAGCTCTGCTGAGAAGCCCCTTTCTTGCCAAGGTGGTAGTGGTCATGTTGCCTGGAGGATCTCACTGCTGTGCACTCATGATGTGCAGGACATTGCCACAGGCATACCGAGATCAGACAGCAAATAGTTGATGTCAGACTGGTGCGGGCAGGCCTGGGACGAGGGCCCTGAACCATGAGAGGCTCCTTTACCGTATCAAGGGGCGCTACTATTTCAGGCTCCTCATCTCTCAAATGGATGCAGTTAGTCTGCTTCCCGCTGGGGAATTAGTGCTAAGGGAGTGGGGAGGAACAGTCGCATCTTTTGATAGCACTTTGGAAACCACGAGGACTCAGTTCTAAGGGGTCCATGCAATAATGTAGATGCAAAGTTCCGTACTTTTCTAGGTACATGTACTCTAAATCCCTTAACTTCTCTCCCACTCCCGAGAGCGTGTCCGAAAGGAAGTGACAGTGCCCTTATCATGGAGGAAATCTCAATTCTCTTCTCAGGTATGAAGACAAAATAAATTATTTTCAAACCATAAATTATTATGGGAACAATTCGCATGTAATGTACAGTTGCTTCCCAATACGGCTAAGAATGGTGCTTCTGATTTACACGGTCTACCTTTGGTAATAGATGGTCCTGTACAGTTCACTGTGGTGGGTTTGAGTTCACTGTGGTGGGTAGGACCAGTGTTAGGGCTGGAAGGAATATTAAAGTCATCTAGCCCAGTCCCCTTATTTAATGGATGGGGAAAGTATTCAGAGAGGCCGGTGGCTCACTCAAGGTCACACAGTGAATTACAAACTGGTAATGGAATCAGGTCTCTTACCTTTTAGTCAAGTGCTCTTTCCCATTTCTGATGCCATCTGTGCCACTGTGATGTGCTAGCAGGCCATATATCCTCTTCATGAAAGGATCCAGGGAAAGATATACCAAACCTCACTTGGGTACCATTTCCATGAAAGAAAGAATGAATTACTAAATAGTGTTGAAGTCTGGTCTGAGAGTTGCCCAATTATAGCTGGCATTTCTACCACAGCCTTCTTTATGTTTGAGAATATTTGGAAGCAACTCAAATGTCCGAAAAGGATATTGGTAAAATAAAATTATGGCACATCCCTATAATGCACTATCTCACAGTTATTTAAAATGGTGTTATGGAATAATAGCCTCAACATGGGGAAATGCATTTGAATGTTATGTGTAAAAACAGCAGACTACTCAGGTATATGGGTCTGTAATCTTAGTTTGAAAAAAGTAAATTCATGCATACAAAAAAAGGATACCAAAATGTTAACAGTTGTTATCTCTTGAGTATTGGATTATTGAGTGATCTTCATTTTATTCTTTTCGATATTTTCAATTTTTTTCAATGAAGATTTATTACTTTTATAACAGGGAGAAACAAAAGGTGTTATTTTTTTAAAAAGAAGTCTGCATTAGGAAGATTTATACACACACAGTGCTTCCAAAAAGCCTCTTGGGAATGCACGCTGTCCTATGATACAAATTCAGATCTTAATGTGTTTTGTAAAACTGGCTCCCAGAAACCAGAGCTCTGATAAAGGAAAGGAAGCTGACTTCAGAATTTGAATTCACGTTTCCTTTTATTGGTTCTGGGACAGATCATTTGATCCCTCTCTGTTGTTAGTCTTCTTGTCTGTCTTATGGGCATAATGCATCTGCCCTCCCTGGAGAGAGAGGAAGGGAGATCTATGTGGGAAGGAGCTATAACTCACACTCATAAGCACCTTGGAAATCTTAAATCCTTGGCTATAAAGAGCCCAAAGCAAGTCTGTGATAATGACTGATGGGACCTGCACAGATTCAGCCCAGCCTTTCTTTCCAAATGTAAAAGACAGACATGCCTAGATCCTGCTACTCATATTCTCCTGCTGTGTTGGAAGTGAGGTGTGGAAATCCTCTCTGCTGGCACTTGGCTACTTTGCCTGGGATAACCCTTAATTGAATAGGCTTCACCTTCAAAAAATTGATCAGCGGACTTTGGAGGAGACTGAGGTTTCTGTCACCATGGCCTTTACCTTTGCAGACCCTTTTGAGGGAAAATACTTGCTGTCCTCTTGGCCCTTCTCAGAGAAAGAGGGTTCAGGTCACTCTTTTGCCCTAGACTCATAGGTGAGAGAAAGAGTCTGAGCGCCCCAAATGGTGGGTACATGTAGACCCCAGATCAGATTCTTCTTCTCTCTCGGGGGTTTCCTGAGCCACTTGAGAAATGTGCAAGTATTTTGTCTTGCAGCCAGAAAAACTGCCAGACTGAGAGCAGGAGGAAGAGAGACCTCTTTCCCACCAACCCAACAGTGTAAAAACATGCTTTTCTCTAGGGTGGCTCCAACCTGGCTCTGAGTTCTGGCTTCGAATGACTTCTACCTGATCTGGGAGGGTTTGATCCTCTCATTCCTACTCCAGACGGTCACAGAGTAGGGTGCCTGGTTGATACAGTCTACCCTCTGGAAAAGAACAACCTGATGACAATTGGTTTTATAAGCTCCCTGGAGCTAGGAGTGACTCTTCCTCATCACTCCTCAGGGCTGATGGCCAGGAGGACCTGGTAGCTGGTCTCAGGGGAAAATCTTTGACCTTTAGCTGATTGGCTCCCTCTGCAGCCGAGTCCTTGGCAGAGGTCTTGAAGCCTAGCCGGGTGGGTCCTTCTTGACTGCCTGTGTGACCTTATGCTTTAATCACTGTCGCTCTTGATCCTGTTGCTTCAGAGAATCTGAAACAGTCTTGCAAATGGAGCTAATGACAAGTCTCAAAAGCTTCTTCTGGTGACATATTGTTGACTTCCAAGGCCCAGCTTTGATGCTACTTTCACAGTGAAGCCATCTCTCCCCTTCCCTTCCTCACTCTTTCCTGTCTCCACAGACAGGTCTCGTACCTTGATTTAGCCTTCACTGCTTTCTGCGGTGCATTTCAGTTTCAGGCTGCCTATCTGTCTGCACCCCTCAGCTGTAAGCTCCCCAGCACTCTTTGCTCTGCTTGCCTGGTATAGATGCCCACTGAATGCCTGCTGGTTTGAAATAACAGGATGGGGCCCCACAGTACTGGTCTGGCTCTTGCTGTGCCTTTTGTTTTGATAGTTTCTGGTCCCACACTAAGTTTATTTTTTTCTCCTTAATACCTAACCTGGTGTGAGAGGCTGAGACCATCCATAGATTTAAGCAATAAATGAGAATGTAGCAAGAGAAGTATGTCATGACTCCTAGCTTTGAGGGGCTTGTAATGAGGCTAGAGAGAAAACATTACCCATCTGGAACAACCACCATCTGGAGAACCATGCTAGACAATGTTAGAAGTTGTGGGTTAGGTCATGGGAACTATCAGGGACGCCTTTCTGGAGAGGGGGAATTTGCCTTCATGCCCTAATGATGGGAAGGATTCTGATGAACCGGTCTATAATTTTCTAAGCAAGGACAGGGAATAACTTGGGGTTTGTGTCAGAAGATTTGAGTTCATTTTCTAACATTGACTTGCTATACATACAGCCTTGGACAAGCCACCTAACCTCTCAAGCCTCATAGTTTAAAAATGGGAAACATAAAAAATGTCTGCTTGGCTTTCCTTATGGAAAGCTGGTGATATAATGTGAGACCTTTAGCAAATGATAAAATCATATAGAAATATTACTTCTTATGAGTCTCCTTATCAGGAGACTATGAAGATGCTAGACCTGCCTCCGTGAGTACATAGACAGTTTATTTGTTTTGAGCTATTGGTTGTCTGATTTGACATGTTTCTGACCTGTTCTGATTTTTGCAGGAACTTCAACCATGTACATTATGCATTTTTCAATGTCTTCTAGTGCTTTAAAAACTGTTTTTTAATAATAACTCACAATCATCAATGCATTTTGTCATTACGTAATACCACACACTCAGGTTTCAATTTATAAATACACACACAAATATCTATCAAAAGAAAAATTTTTACAAAACCAGATACCCTTGTCATCTATAGTATACTGATCTTTCTTCTCCTCTCTTCTGTTCTGTCCTGTCCAGCCATTTCAGGTAAAAAATTTCTGGTTGCAACCTACTAAATTGATTTCATATTTTACTAAAAGATATTGCCTCATAGATTTGAAAACCATGTTATAGAGTGCACAAAGAACCATCTCAGAAAACAAGATATGTGCCCTAGCAAACTAAGGAAGATATCCAATGAAAGCTAAATTGAATTCACACTTTAAAATCGGTAGTTAGAAGAGGAAAATAAGAGTTCACATCAGTTTCTGAAGTTTTCCTGGAGGAGGTGTGAATAAATCTGGGCCTTCAGCTCCTGGTACATTATAGATGGTGAATAAAATAAGAGAATTAAATGTAATGGTCTTGGTAGGGAAGAAGGGCAGGTAATGGCATAATAGGCTGACTGTGGCAAAAAGAATGAGTGCTTTTGTGGGACAGGAATTGTGATGGGTAGTTTTGAGAAATCTGGTTTGTTACATAGTAGGACCAGGTTATAGGCTTTGAGTGTCAGACTGAGATGCAATTGATATGGCATTTTAGCTTGATGCGATCAGACATGGGATGCCATTGGTAGTTCCTGAATAAGAGATTGACTTGTTAAAAGCAGTGTTTTGGGAAGGATAGTATGACAACATTAGGATCAGCATTTCTTCAGGTCAGAGGGATGTGCTTCTTTCTCATTGTTAATTGATACATCAAATATTTCCCCTTATAGTCCAATAAAAATGCAGTCGACTAGAACATAGAAAACTCTTCATTCCTCTCTCCCTCCCTCCCTCCCTTCCTTCCTTCCTTCCTTCCTTCCCCCTCTCCCTTCCTTCTTCCTTCCCGCCATCTCTCTCTTTCATGAAAAGGCCCTACTAGCATGATTTATATGAGAAAGTTTGTTTTTTTCCCCCTTTCTTTCATGTGTTGATAAAACATCTTTTGGCATGTTCCCATCTAAAGGTACCTACAAGAAGAGGCAGAATCTGAATGCCCTTTTAGAAAAATCACACCTCACCACTTACACAGGCCTATTAAGATTTTCCTCTAGGGGGCTCTGTGGCTCTTAGCTGCCCATCACCCACAAAATTGCAATGCCAGTGGTTTCTTTGTGGATCTATAAACGAATGAAAATTGGGATTATAGAAACCATTGGGTTTGCCCATGAATTTATCAGGGGAGAATTTCCAGAAAGAAGTATATGGTATTTCTGACACAAGACTTTGAACAAAAGCTAGGTCAGGGAGTGTGTAAGCCTGGGGTGTTCTCTAAGCAGGTCTGTCTGTGGTAGGCAAAATTATAAAATGACTCCAAGATTCCTTGCCCCTGGTATACACACCATATATAATTCTCTCTTGTGCATGGGTAAGACCGGTGAATATAAAAAGATAGCACTGTTATGACTAGATTCTGTTATATGGCAAAGGTGAAGATGTTTTGCAGATAAAATTAAGGTTCTGGTTGAATTTAACCTAATCAAAAGGCAGATTATTCTGGCTATACCTAAACAGATGTGTCCTTAATATAAGTCTGAGTTTGTTTGTTTCTTTTTTGCTGGTCTTCAGGGAGCAAACAACAGTGCTATGAGCTGCCTGTGGAGATGCCACATGGCAAGTACATGAGGGTGTTCTCTAAGACCTGAGAGTGATCTGTGGTAAACAGCCAGTAAGAAAATGGGGACTGAAATAACTGAATTCTGTCAATAACTAGTGAGAATGGAAAAGGACTTTGAACCTCAGACAAGATTGCAGCCCAGCTGACAGCTTGATTTCTGTCTGGTAAGACCCTGAGCAGAAGATTCAGCTAATCTGTACCCAGATTTTTGGTGCATAGAAACTGTGAGATAATAAACAGGTGTTGTTTTGAATTACTGTGCTCATTGTAATTTGTTATACAGCATAGGAAACTAATTCAGGGTCCTGATGCAGCTTTGGCATGGCAAAACATCCTTGGAAATGTAGCAAGGTAGGACTTTTTAGAACTTGGAATTCTTTTCAGGGAGATTATGGTATAGGATTAGAAGAAATACTTAGATCAAATTCTTAGGGCGGAATAAGACCCCCCCCCCCCAAAGGTCATGCTCAATGATTATAAGATTTCAGTTCGCTACTAGGTTTTTGTTCTCTGGGTGGAGTATGCAAGTTTGGGGCCAGAGCTGAATTGCTCCAGAAGTTAGGGAGATAGAGAACTGCCATTGGAATCCTCTCTTTCCACTTTCTTCTTAATGGTGCATGGTCTCTCTCCTAAATGGAGCATTGAATTCGTAGTCGCCTGCGTTTATACCAAACCATTAACCTTTTCAGAGTGTCCTCATGTTTGATCTGGCTTTGAAAGTGTCAATTAACATCAGTTTTGTTCCCCTTTCTCTGAAGTGGCAAGATGCCATTGTCAGCACCTGGTTTAGCAATGAAGGCTTGATGTCCCTGCCAAGGCTTCAGTGTGTGAAAAGAAGAACCAGGGGATAGAGTGAATAGGAGAAGATCTATGTTGCTGAAAGAGGAAGAGAACAGATGAAGAAGGAGATCTGGGCTTGAGGGAATGGGTACAGTTACTATTGGTT
Source organism: Panthera uncia (assembly GCF_023721935.1). Taxonomy (NCBI): domain Eukaryota; kingdom Metazoa; phylum Chordata; class Mammalia; order Carnivora; family Felidae; genus Panthera; species Panthera uncia. The sequence goes on along the minus strand of NW_026057578.1, from coordinate 76,356,683 downwards.
TCACCGTGTACTGTCATAGCATTAATTAATTTGGAGTCTGAGTCTCTTAACTTTGTAGACTTGATTTATATCTGAGCTTATTCAAATGGACAGATTGTGGGGAATTGAGCTAAAAGGTAAGATAGAGGAACACATAATTGGTAGCTCATAAATAAAGGAACAAGAGGGGGCTGGTATTTACAACTGAGCTTATTTACAGCCTCCATTGGTAGGATGTGATGTAACCAACCCAAGCACCAGAGGCTGGGATAATGAAGGAAACAACCAAAGGTTGGGACAGAACACCCTGCCCCTCATTTTCCTGTGTGCTGTGTACCATCCCGACAAAGTGGGGCGTTTCTGATGGCCTGTGCCATGGTGACCTTTAGTGGGTTTACTTTTCAGTCGGCTTGGGGAAGGCATGTTTGAACTCTGCAGTATGGGCAAGTTCACTCCTCCTCCACTTTCCTTTTATTCCCCTCTTGCCCGAAACCGTTTGCTGAGTGACAAATAAGCACCAGTTGTTTTTACAGGTGTAAAACCAACAGATCAAATGCTGGCCTGTGCCTGGGCTTGTGAATGAGGACTGTGTTATGTTTGGAGAATACCACTGCATCATTTACACTTGCAAACCCTTTGTAATCTTAATCTCTTTGTTGCTTTTATGTTATACTGGCCCCCCAAGGTTAAAGAAAGAGATTTAGACCTTAAACACAAATCCAGCCTTCAAGCTCTGGAATTATCTTTGCCTTTAAATGCAGCTGATCAATGCCCATTTCTTTTGAAAATAAAACCCTTTTGAACCTTGAAAGCCTTCCACTGTTGAGCTATGCCTAAGTGCCACATGGGGGAATGGGCAGAAAAGAGCCCATTTTTCCCTTAGTGCTTGCATTAGGGGTCCCAGAGTTCAGTCCAACGCAATCAATTTAATTGGCGCTAGCTCTGGTGACAAATTATGCTGGTTTACACTCCAGTGTAGCAGAGATTCCTCAAATGCAAGGGAAGAAGGGAGATACACTTCTTGGTCTCTACTTAAAGAGGGCAACAGTATTGGAAAAGGAGCACATTTAATTTATCACTGTCAGAGCAGGTGCAAAGTTTAATTCTAACTAAAAGCATTAAACAATTAACCCAGACAGTCAGGCCTTCTGAAAATGCTCAGTAGCAGGGAACACACGGACCAGATTACCAATGGAAACGTCAATGCTTCTCTTTTATTCTGTTGAATATCTTCTTGCACTTTTTTTTTTAAACAAAGAAAAGTCCCAGAAATACAATAACTTCTCAGGTCTTTTGGTTGATATCTGAATTGAAAGGGCCAGAGAGGACACCACCTAACACTCAAAGATCCACAAATAACTGTCCCTGGAGCCCTAGTTGATTAGCTGTGAGAAGAGAAATAAGTCACTTGGTTTTGAAGCTCTCATAAACTGATTGTCCTTCTTTTTTATGGAAAGGTTTATTACCATGCAATATATATTCCACTAATTTGAAATATTCTGCAGTGTCCGAAATTTTGGGGGCTGTTTTTTGGAAGTCGGGTGGACAAGGGGGAAGAATACAGGAGGAAAAGACTCAGAGAGCAATGAAATCCAATTAGACATAGGGATGAACCCTGCTTCACAGATAACACATTTACTTTTTGTGGTTGTTGAGTTGACCAGCAAATCAGTGAATTTTAGAGCCTTAGAGAACTTCGAGGCCTCACTTGGAGAATTTTTTTTTGGTGGGAAGTGTCGAGGCCCAGAGAAGGAAAATTTCTAGTCTATGTTATGTCATTTCTGCAAAGCTCTTACTACAGTCCAGCTATTCTGACTCACTGCAGGCAGTCTAGGAAAGACTGTGGGCTTTGGAAACTGTCAGACCTGCATTTCGATTGTGATTGTGTCTCATACTTGACATTTTGGGCATCTGCAAACCCTGGAGTATGATGCACCCCTCACATGGTAATACACTTAGCCAAGTGTATGTCATCTACAGCTGTCCTCCAGTGTTGGTCCCCTTCCTCTCTTGCTCCAGGGGCTGAGATGTAATGAGGGGTTAGGGGTAAGTACCTAGTCCAGTGTCTGGCGCAAACGTTGGCAAGTGTATTTTCAACTCTTTCATCAACCAGGAGAAGATAGCTTTTTATATTCCAAGTGCTTTGGAAGTTTAGAAGCATTATCATCTTCTGGATTCATTTATCGATTCAAAACTGTGTTACTGAGAGAAGAGGGTAGAATTGAGTGTGTTTAAAAAAAATATGTAGCTAGAAGAGATTTGGGCTGAGTGGGACCTTACAGAAGATGGATCACCCTCCTTGCTTTATAGGTAAGGAAGCATACGCCAAGATTGGCTAATACTTTACCAAGGACACAGCTCATTACCATAGGCCAGGCACTTCTGGTGATCTCAAGGTCCGAGAGCTGCTCAGGTGGGAGTGCAATCAGAGGTCTGGATCTCTGTGAACCCAGCTGCCCACACTCCAACATCGCAGAACCTCAGACTCCATTGAACACACTGAAACCATAAGGGTCTGTTCTGAAATTGTTACAAAGGTGATCTCCCCCTTTTTAAGATACCGAAGTACAGGTGACATATAATAGTAGTTTCAGGTGTACAACATAGTGATTCAACAATTACATACGTTACAAAATGCTTACGACTACAAGTATAGGTACCACCTCACCTTAAAAAGTTATTACAATCTTGACTATATCCCCTATGTTGTACTTTTCATCCCCATGACTTACTTATTTTATAACGGGAAATTTGTACCTCTTAATCCCTTTCACTTCTTTTGCCCATCCCCATAACACTCCTGTCTTCTGCCAATCACGAATCTGTTCTCTGTACCTATTAGTTTAGTTTAGTTTTGTTTTGTTCTTTAGATTCCACATATTAGTGAAACCATATGGTATTTGTTTTTCTCTGACTTATCTAACTTAGCAAATACCATCTAGGTCTATCTGTGTTGTTGTGAATGGCAAGATCTCATTCTTTTTAATGACTGAGTAATATTCTATTGTGTATATATGTATGTGTGTGTGTATATATATACATCCTCTTTATCCATTCATCTGTTGATGGACAGACACTTAGGTTGTTTCCATATCTTGGCTGTTGTAAATAATGCTGTAATAAGCATAGGGGTACATAGATCTTTCGAATTAGTGTTTTGTTTTCTTTGGGAAAATACCCTGAAGTGGAATTGCTGGATCATATGGTTTTTCTATTTTTATTTATTTATTTATTTTTTTGAGGAACCTCCATATTGTTTTCCATAGTAGCTACTCTAATATACATTCCCGACAATAATGCACCAGAGTCCCTTTTTCTCCCCATCCTCACCAACAGTTATTGTATCTTGTGTTTTTGATACTAGCCATTCTGACAAGTGTGAGGTGATATCTCACTGTGGTTTTGATTTTCACTTCCCTGATGATTAATGATTTTGAGCCTCTTTTCTTATGTCTGTTGGTCACCTATGTGTCTTCTTTGGAGAAATGTCTGTTCAGGTTCCCTGCCCATTTTTAAGTGGATTATTGTTGTTGTTTTCTGTGTTGAGTTGTCTGAGTTCTTTATGCATTTTGGATATTAACTACTTATTGGAAATATCATTTGAAATGTCTTCTTCCATTCAGTATGTTGCCTTTTGGTTTTGTTAATGGTTTTCTTTGCTGTGCAAAAGCTTTTTAGTTTGATATAGTCCCGAGTGTTCATTTTTGCTTTTGCTTCTCTTGTCTGGGGAGACAGATCCAAAAAAATATTGCTAAGGTTGCTGTCAGAGAGTTTATTGCCTGTGTTGTCTTTTAGGGGTTTTATGGTTTCAGGTCTTACACTTAGGTATTTAATCTATTTTGCATTTATTTTTGTGTATGGTATAAGATAGTGGTCCAGTTTCATTCTTTTGTATGTAGCCGCCCAGTTTTCACAGCCCCATTTATTTGAAAAGACTATCTTTTCCCCATTGTATATTCTTGTCTCCTTTGTTGTAAATTAATGGGCCATATAAGAGTGGGTTTATTTCTGGGCTCTCTAGTTTGTTCCATTGATCTGGGTTTCTGTATTTGTTCCAGTACCATACTGTTTTGATTACTATAGCTTTGTAGGATACTTTGAAATCTGAGATTGTGATACCTCTAGCTTTATTCTTAGTTCTCAAGATTGTTTTGGCTGTTTGGGGTCTTTTGTGGTTTCATACAAATTTTAGGTTTGTTTGTTCTAGTTGTGTGAAAAGTACTATTGGTATTTTGATAGAGATTGCTGAATCTGTAGATTGCTTTGGGTAGTTGGACATTTTAATAATATCGGTTCTTCCAATCCAAGAGTATGGTTTATCTTTCCATTTGTTTGTGTCATCTTGAATCTCTTTCATCAGTGTCTTATGGTTTTCAGAGTACAGGTCCTTTACCTCCTTGCTGTTAAATTTATTCCTAGGTATTTTATTCTTTTTGATACAATTATAAATGGGATCACTTTTTAAATTTCTCTGTTCATTGTTAGTGTATAGAAACCCAACAGATTTTTATATATTGACTTCATATCCTGCAACTTTACCTAATTCATTTATTCAAATAGGTTTTTTTGGTCAGTCTTTAGGGTTTTCTATATATAATATTGTTACCTGCAAATAGTGACAGTTTCACTTTTTCAAGGTAAGCTCCTCTTGGGTAAGCTACCAGACTGTTGTATTGGTGAAAGGTATGGTGCTGATCTACATTTTGTTTAAGTTAACTACTTTAAGCATGAGATTCCCCTAATTTAAATTTTATTTTTAAATTTTAAATTTAAATTTTTAATTTTTAAATATTTTATTTAAAAAATTTTTAAATTTATTTAGAATTAGAAAAACATTTAAGGATAAACAAACTAAACAATGACATATCATTCCATGTCCTGCCCCAGTGTCAAACATAGGGTACTGGGCACAAATATCATTTGAGGGAGCTGACACAGTCCCATGATTGGAAAGGATTCAATGTGTGTGTCTTTTTTTTTTTTTTTTTAATGTGTATTTATTTTTGAGAGAGAGAGAGAGAGAGGAAGAAAGAGCATGAGCAGGGGAGGGGCAAAGGGAAAGGGGGACAAAGGATACAAAGAAGGCTCTGTGCTGACAGCAGACAGCCCTATGTGGGGCTCCAACTCATAAACTGTGAGACCATGACCTGAGCCGAAGTCGATGCTCAACCGACTGAGGTCCTGAGGCTCCCCGAATGTCTGTGTCTTCATTCCACAGTTTGTGCCTCACTTTCTGTTTTGTAGAAGGATCCCTCTTTCCTTTTCTTAGACAGCTAGTGCTGACTCAAGTGTATCAGTGTTGTCTGTGGAATCATAGCATCTAACCAGAGACAAGCTCTGTTAGCCTAATGTAAGGGGAAGATGTTTATTGGGCATCTACTGCACACATGGTTTCATTTAATCCTTACAGTAACTTTGTGATATAGATACTGTTATCTCTATTTTTAAAAAATTTTTAAATGTTTTTATTTATTTTTGTGACAGAGAGCATGAATGGGGGAGGGTCAGAGAGAGAGGGAGACATAGAATCTGAAACAGGCTCCAGGCTCTGAGCTATCAGCACAGAGCCTGATGCAGGGCTTGAACTCACAGACTGCAAGATCATGACCTGAGCTGAAGTCGAATGCTTAACCGACTGAGCCACCCAGGCGCCCCTCTGTTATCTCTGTTTTGGAGATGGGAATGAAAGAGAGGTATTGCCCACAGTCACCAGTGAAAGGAGGAGCCAGGATCTGAACCCCGTTCTAACTGAAGCCCATGCTTTTTGTAATCTGCATGGTGGTGTTTAGTAGTTATGGCTTCATTAGACTTATATTTCCAAAATATCATATGACCAAAATCTTAGGGATCACAAAGACAGAAACTGCTTGTAGGGTGTGGGGGGCTATCATTTGCTGATGTTTTTTCTTTGAGATCTGTGGCCAATAAGAATTTTTTCTTACCAAGTCCGTTTGTTTTCATATTATACATTTTTATTACTCAGAAGATGTTCAAAAAGGACCACCATGCCCTGGTTGAATGTTGCTCTCCAGGAAGAAACATCCAGCTGGGATTTTTTTCCATGGGTTTGTCAACTTCTGGAAGCCCAGCAGCCATCTCTTTGTAACATTCAGTGTTGTGAAGTTTGGAGGACTAGAGACTAATAATGGACATCTTTTAGAAAAACATAACCTGATTTAGCACCTGTTCACCCTTTGAAGTTGTAAGGGAAGATACTGAATTGATGATGCGGGTACTCATTCATTTCATTTTCCCATCAAGGAGAAGATGAAGTGAGGTCCCAATAATGGTTCAGTTGAGGTCTAGGACAGGCAGGCCTTCCGACAGTAGCCAAGAAGTGTGTAATTCAGATTATTAGTCCAACTCCCAGAGCTCTCATTTATTGTATCTGATGGCAAAATAAGGGATCTTACATGCATATGTCTCATATCCTATTTCTCCATTATTTGCTTCACTCATTCATCTAGATTTAATTGCCATTTCACAGCAGTCTCCATGAAATCTTGTTAAATTGCCTACTGCCACTATAATTTTGGGAGTCTTATATAACGTAATGGTATTAACAAGTTCTATCCTTCTCTTGTGGTCCCTTTGTTTTGCTCCCTCCTGGACATCTTTGCCTGTGTCCGTTCTGGTACAGGACAGCCTACCCATGTAGCCAAGAGTTTTCAAGGAGAACTCTTAATGAGGATGGGATAAAGTCTCTTGTGTCTCCTGCATCAATCCTAGGAAAAGGTATGGGTGCAGTCTAGAGAAAATGGTGAGAGACTAGTCTATCTCAATTTGTGTTTTAATATCACTGAATTAGGTATTTTAATCTTGATGGAAGAAAAGAAAAGAAAATATTGGAAGGTTATAGTATAACTTTTCCCTAAATTTAGAATTACGTGTGAGTGCGTGTGTGTGTTTTTGTGTGTGTGATATGGGTGTGTACATGTTTAAGTTCCCTCTTTATTGCTCTTATCTTTTAAAGCAAACCTAAAAAAAAAATCCCAAAAAAACAAAAAACAAAAATACAAATACCAAAATGCATTTCCTTATGGTAGGATAAACATTCAGCTGTGTCATTTGCAAGAACTCAATAACATAAACAAAAATAAACCAAGCAATTTTCATAGCGAGTTTTTGTGTTTAGTATATGGAGTATTTCTGGATTGTCATCAAGCCAGCATTTATGACCACTTTAGAGAAATAAAAATTTTAGTAACAGAAAATTACAACATTGTCCAGCTCTTGATGGGGGGCAAGGGAAGAGAGGAGACTGCAAATGATCTGAAGAAATAGAGACACATTTCCAAGGCATGCAAGGACAGAGTAGAGAGAAGCGCTGCTTCATAGAGGCCTGAACCCAACACGAAAGTAGCGTTCCTCAGTGTCCAGTCCAACTTTGAAGAAGGCTGGTTTTCTGTGGCTAATGAAGTGGCTCTTCAGGTTTGTTTTAGAACTTATCCCGCCCATCTGCAAAATAGGAATTCTCTTGTTCGTGTTCTTGGGCTAAGGACTGAATCAAATCAGCCCAAGTTTTTTACCATCTTAGGAATAAAACCCATAAAATTTATTTCAGGTCTCATTTGGCATAGAATTGCAAAATTTCCTTATAGTTGAAAAAAAAAAGTCCCTAAACCCTGTTCAGTTTAACTCTGGGAGAACATTAGGACAGAGTTAAAGGCACACTTTTTCTGATGCCTTGTGGAAGAATGGAGTTCCTTTTCCTTTCTGTGTGGGGTTCCTCTGCCCACTTGCCCCCCCCCCCCCCACATACACTTAGTTTCTCCTCAGTACTCTGCCTTGAGTCAGCAGTAGCTCAGAGCTGGCTTCAGTTCTCCCCCCGCCACACACTTCGACTCTGAGTGACACACACAGTGTAATGACCTCTCCCTCCGGTGACCTCTCCAAAGTCTGGGCATGATATTGCTGTAGCATGGACCCTTCTGGTTTGCCTCCAGTTCCCTTCAGGGTATTCAGATTCATCATTTACTCCCTTCCAGGTGGCAGTTCTTAAAGTGTGGTCTGAGAGTTCTTCTTTTCTACTGCTCGTGTTTCCAATATGATAAGGTCTATAATTTTGATTCTGGCAGGAATTAATAATCTCCTTGCTCTATTCCTAATTAGTTTTTCATTAGAATCACTGCTAGGGTCTATTCATTCCTTTATTCTGTGGAGGCTTTCCTCCCCCTCAGGTGACAAGCCAGAGTTGGTGGCAGAGGTATTCCAAGGAGGTTTTAGCTCTATTAAAGGCTCCATGGACATATTTTTTTTTCTCCATCCAATTAAGAATTTCCCCTAAAACTATCCCAGTAGTAACCCGGTATTTTGACAGAGCTCTCTGAATAACTCAACTTTTCAAGACCACTGTAGTGTCCTTCTCATTTGGATTCACTTCCTGGGTTCTAGACTTTGGAAAACATCTGGTCAGCATGTAGATAGATTGCAAAACTGTCTTTGGAAGCTCATTTATCTACTTTCACAAATAGTAACTCCTGTGTAACTTCAAAATGATTAAAATAGTGATAGAAAAACCATATTTTGGCTTCAGCTAAGAGAATTGTGACTTAAGACTTGCTTGTCTCTTGTCTCCAGGCCAGGCAGTAGACTTAGATGTCTTTGGTCTAGTCAAATTTGTAGTGACATCCTTGTTGAAATAGAGTAGACCCATGTTATTTCTGGTGTTTTCAGTTCCAGATTTTTCTCCAAGAACCATTCCTTCTCTCCAACTGCTCATTGTTATCATTAACTTCTGCATAGCTCAGGACTAAGAACTTGGGAAGGAATTCCAAGGAAAGGCCTGAGTTGGGTGGAGAAGCTTATTTTTGTGGTCTTTTACTGAGTTTTTTCTACTTCCTCTGTGTGGCCTGGCTCCTAAGGGACAAAGAGAGCAGTTGTAGGTATGGTGATTTTTGAGTCCAGGTTCTTAGGTCAGACCTGGTCAGAGTGAGAATCTGAAAGACTCACATGTTCTTTTAAAAAAATTTTTTTTTAAAAAATTTTTAGAGAGAGAGAGAGAGAAAGAAAATGAGTGGTGGGGGAAGGGCAGAGAGAGAGAGAGAGAGAGAGAGAGAGAGAGAGAGAATCCCAAGCAGGCTTTGCTCTGTCAGCGCTGAGTCCACCACGCGGCTTGATCCCATGAACCGTGAGATCACGACCTGAGCTGAAATCAAAAGTTAGACTCTTGACCAACTGAGCCACCCGGGTGCCCTGGGACTCAGAAATTTCTGATAGTCTGTGGAAGCTGGAGCCCTCCTACCTTTTAATTATGGAGTAGTAATTCTTTGGATGGAGGGATCTGCAAAGATGCTAATCTACTTCTCTTTGCTAACTCTAAGAAAGCTTAAACCATTTTACTGATGTGCTTGCTACCCAGGTTTAGAGTAAATAGTTGCAGTGGGACTAAAGTTCTTTTCTACCTCTACTCCATCCCCAAGCTTAGTGTAAAATGCAGGAAATCTACAAAAATAGTGTCTCAGCTATCAGCTGTCTAAGCCATTATGGGAGACATAATGCTGGTGCTTGTCACTCTAGCATTCTCCTGGCACCTGCCTGGGGAGAGAGTGCTAGAATAAGCATAACTGAGAAGGCTGTGGAGGTGTGCGCCCTTGACTTGTTAGACTGATGGTAGTATCAATCCCCACAGTCAACACACTCCGGCTCCACTCAGTACTGAAACATTTACTGAGCATCTTATGTGTGTCAATAACTTGGGATTTAAGGATGAACAAGACATCAAAACTTCTCTGAATAGAGGAGAAACGTGCAACCATGAGATCAAGGCCTTGAAGGAGAAGATGGGAATCTGGCTGTAGCATGCTGCTCTCTCCATGGTAGGTTGAGGAATGATTGGAAAGACAGAGACATTCAGAGAAGCCCAAATGAGGGGTTTATTGGAAGGATGAAGCCTTGTCCCACGCCGAGGCTGCTATGTATGGTTTAGGCAAGGGCTCCTGTCCTGAAATTCAGCTGTGCTAATGCTTGCATAGGACTACAGAGGGTGCTCTTCTTTGTTTTCGGTTTCATATTTTATTTTTAAAATATCTTGTTTTGAAATAATTTCAAACTTAGAGAAAAGTTATAAGAATAATACACACATACACCTTTTATCCAGGTTCACCAATTTTTAACAGTTTGGCACATGTGTTTTCTATCTGCCTATTGTAGTGCTTTCTGAATCATTTGAGAGTAGGTGCCTTAATATCATAATTTATGTTTCTTAAGAACAAAGATGTTCTCTTATGTAACCAGAATAAAGTTATCCAAGAATAGGAAATTTAACAGGAAAGTAATGCTTTTATCTAATATGTTGTCCATATTTTAATTTTTTCAATTGAATCAATAATGTCCTTTATAGCATTATATTTACCTTACATATTATATTTTACCTTTACATTATATACATATATATTACATTACCTTTACATTATATTCAGTACAGAATCCAGTCCAGGCTTGTGAATTGCATTTAGTTGTCTCTTTTTTTTCTCTTTTAATTGGTAATAGTACTTTGACCTTTCCTTATCTTTCATTACACTGGCATTTCTGAGGAATACAGACCGATTATTTTATAGAACATTTCTCATTGGGTTTATCTGATATTCCCTTATGATTGGATTCAGGTTATGCATTCTTGGCCAGATTCCTACATAGATGATGTTATATACTTCTTGGTGTAACACATCTGGAGACACACAATATCTGCCTGATCCTTACTGTTGATGTTAATTTTGATAACCTCATCAAGGTATTGTCTGGTTTCTCCACTGTATAGTTACTCTGTTTACCCTTGTAACTAATAAACTCTCTGTGGGAACACATTTTAGGTACGTAAATATCTTGTAACTCATGAAATCCTGACCTCAAGATTTAATGTTCATTGATTGTTCTTGCTCATTTCTGGTTGAATATGGTGATTTTCCAGTCTACCACTTTCTCCGTATTTATCAGTCAGCGTTTTCTTGTAAGGAAGAACCCTCTTTTTTCCATCATTTGTTTATTCATCTGTTTATTATCAATATGACTCATAGATTATTTTTTGCAATGTGTTATAATCTGTTATTTATTTTGATGGCCATTAGGGAGCTCCTTCAGGCTGCTCCTGTGTTTTTTTGGACATGCCACCATTATTTTTTAAAGCACTTCCTTCCCTTCTGGACTAAGAGGATGTTCCAGAGTCATCTTGTATTTTCTTTGTCCCAGCTCTGTAACCATCCATTTCTCCAAGGAGTTCCCTGATTCCTATTAGTGGGAAATGGTGGGTTGCCAATTTCATTGTTTTCTGATTTATCTTTCTTATGTTCTTTTTGGGGAAAAAAACCAGATCCCTGTATGCTTTATTTCCCTCCCTGCTTTTTGTATAAAAAATAGCATACAGAATGTTCTCTTTTATATTTTGCTCTTTCACTTAAGAGCATATACTGGAAGTCACCCCATATTAGTTTATAAAGATCTTGCTTTTTTTGCTTGCTTGTTTTAAATAGTTGCATAGTACTTCACTGTGTATATGTATCAGAGTTTATTCAACCAGTCTGTCTCTCTCTCTGTCTCTCTGTCTCTCTCTCTCTCTCTGTCTCTCTCTCTCTCTCTCTCTCTTTCACACACACACACACACACACACACACACACACACACACACTTTTTACATTTTTAAAATATTTACCCCAATTCTTCCTTTGTCTTGATTTTACTTGTGGTATTTTTTTTTTCTTTAATTGAGTTGCCTTGTCCTACTTAGTCTGTCAAGAGCGAATGCCTTTTTCTAATACTCAGAATGGTGCTGTACATGCTGATGTGGCCTGAGTTGCAAGGAAGTTGGCTGCAGGGAGAGAAGCTGTATTTCCTGAGAGCTGCATGCCTCCAGTGGGGAGCAGAGGCCACTAACACCCTGGATACCCTTTCTTGTCCCAGAGCAGTGTGCGAGTTTGGTCAGCTTACTCTCTGGTGGTCATCTCACTATGCTTTAGAGAGAGTCTCCAGTTGAGTTGCTCAGCCTTGTTGGTTGGAATGAGCTGGGATGCCTGGGTAGAGAATTGTTGGCCTGAAGAGTTGGTAGAGGCTCTAAAGTCTTTATGCGGTGCCAGGCACATAATGAATTCTTACCTAAAATCAGGTATCATCACATCATTATCATCATCATTTCTGCTTTGATAGAATCCAGTCCATATATTTATGTTAACCCCCCCCCCCCACATCCCTCCTCAGGTGGTATATGTCCAAGCTGTCACACATGGGTCATTATGTGTTTTGCTGAGAATACTTAGAGTAACTCCTTCTCCTTCTTCTATTGCTCTCTCCCTGTCCTTTCGCTTTTCAAGAAACTAGGTGTTGAGTACCGACTCAGGTTTGTGCGGGGAAAAGTCCCTTTTTATTTGGATAATTTGAAGAATTCATAGCAGCTTGGCCAAGATGTACCCACTTCCTCCCATAACTCACATGATTATGCTAATTCAGAAGAAATGTGTTGATGCACTATTAAAAAGCATGATCTGTTTTCAGCTTCTGGGTAAAGAGGAGAGCAGCAGCCTTTAGTGGCCGTGTCAGTTTTGCCCGTATTATTATGTGCAGATGTGCCAGCTGCCAGTAGGCATTTTCTCTCTGATAGCGCTAACCACTTAACCGTGGGTCAGCAAGGTGCAGCTCTCAGCCAATAGATCTAATTGCAATCCTTCTATGTTCCCTGTGATTGCAGGTTTCTTCGGCTCTATAAACAAATAGTAATCAACTAAACCTGTTACCTCTGAATAGAGATGTCACGATATGAAATATTAACTGTTCAAAATACAGTAATGATGGTTTAAAACTGTATTTGTTTCTTGAAAATAAAGAAAAAACGATTAAAAAAAGAAGGGAAAGTCAGAAGCTCAAGAATTGGAATTCTGAAGGGCCCTCTGGCTCTTTTCCCTCTACATAATGAAAAATTGCATATGTGTACGACATGTTTTATGTGGTCAGATACAGCGTAAATATTGTGTACATCTTTTGCTGGAGTAACAATGCATTAGCAGCATCACAAATAAGCTCTGCCTCAGCATCTACATTTTTATGACATTTTTATGTTAATGCAAGTCAAACTTATGTTTTGTGATGTATCTAATCCACCCCAAATTAATCCATTTGTATTCCTATAATCCAATCAGCTCCCCCTCCCCTGCTAAAAAGTTACATGCAAAGTCCAAGACAGAAATATGGCAGTAAGTCTAGGCCCAGGGAGACTTAGCTTTTAGAAGATGTTTTTCCTGTCTGGCACATGGAGGCAGTATGGGTGCTTCGGAAAGGTTTCTCTGGATTGGGGCAGCGGTGGGCGAGGAGGGAGAGATATGGGCGGGATAATACTATGGGTTGAAGCTACCAGTGTTGATAATATAATGTCTTTGGCTTCTGAATTTTATTATTTTATTTTATTCTTTGATGCTGTTTGGATAACTTTTCATCCATTCCAACTTATGGTCTCTGCCATATTTCCTAATCTAAGTGCCAGGATTCTATGAAGCACTTAGTGTATATTGAACAATATGCTAAGCCTTTATTGAACAACTGCTATGCACAATGTATATGCCATATTTACTGAACATCTTTGCACTTTTTTAAAAAAATGTTTATTCTTAGAGAGAGCGTGTGCACATGTGTGTGCATGAGTGGCGAGGGGCAGAGTGAGAGAAGGACAAAGAATCTGAAGCAGTCTCCAGGCTCTGAGCTGTCAGCACAGAGCCCGACACAGGGTTCAAACTCACGAACCGCCAGATCATGACCTGAGCCAGAGTCAAATTCTTAACTGACTGAACCACCCAGGGACCCCTTACTGAACATCTATTGTATAGAATATGTATGCCTGAACTGGAGACCAGCTTTCACCCAGAAGTTCCATTTTGTCCTAATCAGACCACTGAAGATGGGGTATCCATCAGAATTTGTTTGGGAATTTTAGGTTATGACTGCCCCTTTTTGGTTCTTCTGAGACTGATCTAGTGATGGAGGAATTCCTCCCGGAAACTGACAAGAGCTGTTTGATGTAGTGGAAGAAACACTGAACTACAAAGTCTTAGACAGTCTAGATAGAATAATATATTGGTGAAAAGTTCATGCTTTTCATTGATATGCATGCTACACAATCACTATGCTGTCGTAGGGTTCAAATCCCCACCAACTCAGGAAAATGACTTAACTATTCTGGGTCTCAGTTTTCTTTTGTTTGTTTGCTTTTTTAATATCAAATTTATTGTCAAATTGATTTCCATACAACACCCAGTGCTCATCCCAACAGGTGCCCTCCTAAATACCCATCATCCACCCTCCCCTCCCTCCCACCCCCCATCTACCCTCAGTTTGTTCTCAGTTTTTAAGAGTCTCTTATGCTTTGGCTCTCTCAGTTTTCTTATCTGTGAAATGAAGATATCAAACTTACAAGGTTGTTGAGAAATACTGAGCAAAGATGTGTAAAATAGTGGCTGGCAACTTAGGAGGAGCTCAGTCTATGTTAATCAGAGTTTTTGTTAATCAGGGTTTTTGAAGTTTTGAGCTGTGAGTTCTTTAGGACAAACCTCTTAATTTTTCGGATGGAGAGAACTCTGGGTCCCAGGCCCAGAAGGACTAAATGCCTTACTCAGAATCACGCAGCTACATGAGACAGAGCCAGCATAAGAATCCAGGTCTCCAGACATGCGGACCAGTGTCTTTCTAGTGCACCTGCTGCTGCCTTTCTTGCAGAGGAGAACAAATGTAAGGAATGCTATAAAAAGGATATGTCTTTGTTACTGCCCCGAAGCATGTAGCTCAGGGCAGTGCTTATTGATTACCCTTTAGCTTGGTTGATCTTGAGACAAAGGGAGCATGTTCCCTGGCAGCCTTTGGTGATGGACTTCAGGACCAAAACCAGCTGGTTTGAGTTCCTCTCTCCAAGTCTCCATCCTGAACAAGCCCTTTCCCTGAGCGCTTTTCCTAACTTGCTCATCCCTGCTGATTTTCAAGGATGAGTTGGCAGACATCTTCCTGGAGCTGGCTGTCTAGGAAAAGCCTAGGAGCCACCAGGAAACAAAGGCTGAGTTCATCATCTTTTCTTTCCTTAGTAGAGAAAGGAAAGAGGTCTTAATTGAGACTGGGAGCCAGAGACTGGGACTTTTTTTTTTTTTTTTTTTTTTTTTGCCTTTTTGACCATAATTTTGGCTTCCCAAAGAAATGGCCTCTATCTAAGTATGATTCTTTGTCTCTCTACCTCCCTTCTGTCCTTGATTCACCTCATGTCTTTACCTATGGAGCTATCAGTTTGTTTTGACTTTGGATATTATAGGAAATAAGCTCCTGCCAGTTAGGATCATGGAATGGGGCTTTCTTCCTTGAGCCTTCTGGCATGGTGCAGAGTTGGAATCTTCTGTCAATTCAGATTTAACTGAAATGGGTTCCTGTGGTTCTTATCCAGGGGAGCATTGTCAGTTACACACATGAGAGGAGACAAAATGGTGGTGGTGGCGGTGGTGGTAGCGGTGATTTGTGTGTGTACATAGGTGGGGGTGGGCTTGGCGGGGTGGAATTGGCTTGAAAATCTGCAGTGGGCTCTTTCCTCCTTTAACACTGATGCTGGGTAATTAGCAAAATGCGCACAGGGTTTTATCCATATTCATGCGCCCTTTCCCACAAGCATAAACAATCCAGTCTCTATTATTTCCTTGCGTGTGCAGCTCCCCCCTCTCCCTGCCACCTGCAGAGCCCTGTGCGGCTCTGTTCACATCATTCTGGCTCTGGTTGGGAGTGGGGGGCCCCCTGGCCTGGACGTGGGCATGGGGAGAGGACTCCACAGAGAGCAGAGGGGGTGCCTCACCAACGCAGCATCTGTGGCAGGTTGGAAACTTTAACAGGGTGCATTCACAGCTATGAATACATGCAGTCCTTAAGAGGACCCTGTGTGGTAGGTACGGTTACATAATTATTCTTGTGTGACAAAGGAGAAAATGAGGCACAAAGATGGGACTATACTTTGGTTTGCTCTTCCAGATCATTCCCTATCCTGCTTTGCCTTCCTCTTTGCCTTGTTTGGCTGACTTCAAAAGACCCCCATCATCCAGTCCCCCTTGTCTTCTGGCTCTGATGTGAGATTAGAAGGCACCAGAAGGCAGAGGTTGGGGTTTATGCCTGCCTGTGTCATATTGGCAGTGCCCATATTCCTTTGTGGCAACCTCTTTTCCACACCTACACTTGCCACCATTTCCCTGCAGGTCTTTTCCTCAGTCCTGCCCCATTCAGACATGGCAATGTTAAAGACTTCCTGCTGCCAGCAGTCCCTTTGCTCTTCTTTTTTGGTTCCCTTGTACTTCCCACATCTTTGTAGAAAGTGCTTTCATGCATTCTTTACTATTAAACTCCTTAAGTGAGCAGCTGAGGCCTGCTGGGCCCTGCAGGATGTGTAGCGTGCCAGTGACCACACAGCTGGTGGGTAGAGCCCAGCGTTCCTCCTTGCTTACCTGGATTATTTTTACTAGACCATGGTGCTCCATGGTTGCATCACTGGTGTCCTCTTCTCTGCCCCCTTTCAGTGGGTAGTTGAAACCAGCAGCAAATAAGAGATTCTGATTCTGTTCCATCTTTGCTCTCCTTTATGAATATTAGATTTTTCAGATAGACTTCTTTGTAGAAGCAGGAGCCCAGGAATGGGGATAGACAGTGTAAAGGGCACTGGAGAAACCCAGCTTTTTTTTTTTTCAATCTGTATCTTCTGCTGTCTGAGGAAGAACCACATTCTTCCAAGATGTGGGTGGAGTCGTATAGTCAGAAATGGCAAGTGACCATCATGTGCATTCATTTTCAGTCCTGATTTCTCCATGAGAGTGGAGATTAGCTAGCCACTCTAAATTTGGTGTTTGTGAGGTGTGATCACTATTCTTTCCTCTTTCTTCATACATGTCATAAAACAAATTGCCCAAACATTCTACTTCATGATGCAACAGTGCAGGATAGTTCTCTGTGATATTCATCAAGCTCAATGGTACCTAGCTTTTCCATCTCTTACCTGGTGCACATGTGGAGACAGGCAAACCACATGATTGGAGGGACTCCCAGTGTAAAGGGCAGAAGCAAACTGCACTATCATGCTCTATGTTCTTGCTTTCTTTGAAAGGAAGTTTAATACAGAGCTGTGCATCATTTACATTTCAATTGGATCATTATTAACTGCATGCTTACTATGAACCTGGCACATGACAGGTCCTAGAAGGAATATTGCAGGAGCATATGGCATAGTGTTTGTCTTCAAAAGACTTATACATTTACTAGAGAAATAAGATCAACCTGGAAAAAAAAACCAGGCAGATACATAAGAGAGTTTATGTGCAAATGCTAAAAGTAAGCAATCACTACATATATCTCATTGTGCTATAAGGAAGATGATTGTGAAGGTGTTGGAGAAAGCCTCATGAAATAGCTATTAGAAGGAGCAGAAAGATTTGGACACCACTGATCACTGAATTTAGTATGATTACAGATTTCCCTTCTTTGGGCTCAGAGCTAGTTTCCTGGAAAGGATGTAGGTATGTCCTGAATTTGGTCTTTACAGTCAAGGTGTGGTTTCTTCTCCATCAGCACATCATTGCCCAAACGGCTGCAGCACCCTTTGCCTTAGGGAGTGTTTGCTTTCTGTCCTATGTGACAGAAAAAAGTGGACAATGACAACGTGCTTCCCAGTGGTGGGTAAAGTATTTCCATGGAAAGTCATTTATATCCAGACACTCAGTTACGAAGTTTATTCTTCCCCTAACACCCCAAAGGCAGAGAGTAGCTTGAAAAAAATCACTAAGAAGCCCTTAACCTTGTAACATACAGTTTTTGCTAAAAATATATATTAATAATATATTATTGAGCGAGCATAGATGAAGAAGGCCAGGGAGGGAGGAAGCAATAAGAGTGTGAGCAAGGTCAGTGCTCTTTGCCCGCAGACTCTACAATCAATAAGATCTGGTCAATAACTGCTTTATTACTGCACTACCACCCGGAGCAAAATCATTTTTAAATTAAGAATATATTTTGCAAAACTGAATTAACAATATTGAATATTTTGCTCTTTGATATGACTAGCCTTCAAAATCAAATTATTAAGTATGGAAAATGCTTACCAGGTGAAGTTTTTCTTTCTTCTCCCTCCTCACTTTTCCAACCACATTCCCTCTCTCCTTTCCCTCATGCTCAACTCCGCTCCTCCGCACCCCCCCCCCCCCCCCAACCCCCACCCTACAGCTTGGGAAGGAAACAACAGCAGATTTTTAAGATCTCTGGCACAAATGTGGATGTAAATTAGTATTGAATCCAGCACATGAAATTTAGGAAAGGAAGATACATTTACTTGAGTTTGACAAAAACCATGCATTTCCTCCGAGAGAAAGGACTAAGTAGAGAAAATTGGGAATTTTCCACTTGGGTAAAACTGATGCCAAAAAGTCAACCTTTGGACTTTTATAATCTTTGGCAAGCTGTGAAATCTCACCATTTCTCTGTCCCAACCCCCATCCTTGGTTACCCTGGCTCCATCCCCTGTTCTTTTCTCTCCTCCTCTCTCCACAGATGGAGGGGACAGAGGAGAGTCTTACATGACTCATGTAGTGCAACTTTAAAGCATCCATAAGGCCAGACTCTCCCCAAGAACTATAAGAAGTATTCCTAGTAGCTGTTACACAGAGTGGGTTGTGAAGGCACCCATGGATTGTGGCTCCGGGACATATTAAACGATATTATTAGAATTGCTTATATAGCATCTTTCTTTGTGAAGCCAGGAGATTTTGATGCTCACGTGTTCAAAAATTGTAATAAGCTCCTCTCATTCTTTCCATGTTCTTGGGCCACTTCTCACTGTTCAACATTAGGGATTATAATCTACGTGTAATTTTTAGGTTACTGGGTTTGGCTTATAGAAAATAACGACAAGAGAAGGGAAAGTTTTACCGCTCAATATCATTCACATTGCAAAAACCTATTCCTGCATTCTATATTTTTCAGTAAAAGGATAATATTGGTCAGGCCATGCAATGGCATGTCAACTTGCCATTTATTTATGTCAGACGACAGATTTGTACTTTTGAGAAGGGGCATTTGTTCCAAGTATTGGTGTTTGCTTTTGAAAAGATAAGAGGGAGGGGGGATGGTATAAAGGAAGGAAGGAAGGAAGAGGCAGAAAAGAGGGAGGGAGGAACACTAATGAAGAGAGGAAAGGAACTAGCACGTATTTAGTGCCTTCTTTGTGTCAGTGGTCTTTGGAAAATGGGTATTATTGACCCCATAACATGAGAGCTCAGGTGGTTTAAGTAACGTGCGCGGGTCAGGCAACTGGTGAATGGCAGAGTTGGAAGTCAGCCTCAAATGGGTCAGACTCTAAATTCTGAGTTTTTTTCTGTTATCCCATGCTGCCTTTCTAACCTAGACCATTTTTGAGCCTATTACCCAGCAAATGATTTTGACAAAAGTTAAAATACGTAAGCAGATTAATCACCGATTTTTAACATTTTATACAGGTCATAGGTCCCTTTGAGAAACTCATGCAAGATATGGCCCTTCCCAGGAAAATGCATGTACACATAAAGTGATTTCAGAGAGTTCATGGGCCCTTTGAAGCATGATGATGGCCTCCAGGTAAAGACCCCTTGCTCACAGTGCCCTAAAGGAGAGGGGTCCAGTGAATCTTGCTTTCCTATTTAGGAGCCCCTGAGGCTTCCCTGTTAGAGCTCTTCTTTGGCATCGGGTCTTTCAGAAAGCAAGTCCAGGCCCTAGATAGTAGTGAAAGTGGAGGATGAGAAGTTGAACTGTAGTTGGCTCCGCACTTGCGTACTTACCCAGTTTGTCCACAGGATTTCATGGCTGTGCATCAGGGTTGTTTGTGAAGGACCTTTGAGTGCAGAGCTCTGTCTTGTTCATGTTGACTTTCCATGTCCCAGAAAAGGCCACAGGACATCTAGTGGTAAGGGTCCACCTGTTCTTGGATCCAAGTTATTGTCCTTGGCTTTTATGCCTCTGAAGAATGTGAGGGAATTTTTTCATTTTTCAGTTCTGTTCAGTAAATGTTGCTGAGCCCCTACAAAGGGCCAAGTGCTGCGTTCTAGGTGCTGCATTCTAGGGATGAGGAAGGAGAATCACAGTGTACTGTTAGCTCGCTGACGTTTTAGTTCTTCTCGACTGAAGCCTAAGGTTGGTTTATTGATCAGGGAGAGCTTGACAGGGAGACAGAGAATTCAAAGTTAGAAAGACCTCTGGCACATCTGGGGGTGCCTGTCCTAAACCCCCTCCCAGAACCTGAATCTTGCCTTTGGCTTGGCTATGATGCTTTTTGTTTGACAGTGCTCTCAGTTGGTTAATTCAACGCAGATTTATGGAGCACCTAGAGCATGCCAGGCATTGTGCTTGATGCTGGAGGACACTGAAGGAGACGATGTTGAGGATGAGTTTGTCTTGGGGAGCTGATATTCTACTAGGGCGGTCAGACCACCACAGTCTTCCAAAGAAAAGATTATCAGCTAATGCTCAGGAGAGGCTGATGAATGCCACATGGGAGAAAGAGTACGTTGGGTTTTTTAGTCAGAGTTGTGTTGCTATCCTGAGGTAGATTTAGAGCATGTCAAGAAAGCACTTTATGATGGGATGCATTAGACTGTTTTTAGGGTTTGGGGGTTCATATTGGTAATCTAATAGAGTGAAGTTACTTTTTAAATACGTGGAACAAAGAAGAGGTTATTGGGGAAGACATTTTAACCTGAAAAGTCATTAGACATTTTCATCTGTAGGCGGCTGACATTCTCCATCTCTATCAAGGATGATGGAGGGTGGTCATTGACTCAGTGACAGGAAGATATTGGATTACTGGGACCCCTATGCCATTTTTATTTCTAGGAGGAGTTTAAAAATTACTTTGTCTTCTCGATAGTTTGAATAGCACAAAGGTAGACAAGGTATTTGTGCTTTGGTACATTGGCCAAATCCATCTCAGTGGTTGTTTTCAAGATAAAAAATGAAGTTCCTTTATTTCTTCTATGTGTAGTTTCCCTTTAGTTTTGGAAGATTTGCCAACTGAAAAGAATTGACATCCTGGTGACTCAATTACCCAGGCCTTTCCCCGCTTTTGAATTCTGACCCCCAGAAAACCATCACAAGGCAAAGCAGCTGATGCAGCTTGGAGGGTGCAGACTAAAGATTTTCTGTATCCACAGGGGAAGTCTGAGTCCTGTGAGGGATTCCGAGATCCATAAGAAGGTGGTGTTGGAAACCACCTGTCACAGGACAAAAGTAATTCAGTCTTAGAACATGACTATTGGTTCTCCTGTTACCTGTGTGGGTACATTTGAAGGCTATGGTTAGGGAGAGAAGATTTGAATGCTAGAGTCTACAGAACCAGTTCTGGGCTCCAGACCAAATTCTGCATCACCCACAAAGAGTTTTCTTCTCATCTAAGCACGCACATACCTCCGTCCTCTGCTTTTCACGGAATTCACCACTCATCCTAGCACTTCCTCACATGCCAGCCTTTCCTGTTATTTAAGGGTGCCAAGCACATATGGCTTGGCTCCTCAGCAGGAGTATAAGAAGGTGCAGGTACAATAACTCTCTCAGGCACTCGCCACATTTTGTGGTAAATGCTTTGCCGATGCTCTGTTAATGTTTACAGCATTTTGCATTCAACTGAATCAAATTGACACCGTTCATTCTAGTTGTTCCTGAATTTTCCACCATCACAAACTGCCCTGAAAATTTCCTTATTCTTGTGTTCTCGTCAAACTTCTATTGCTTCTCCAGAGTCTGAAGGTTCTACATGCCCTTTCCTCCTTTGGGGGCTTCTGGAAAGACCCCAGTTTTTATGGTCATTTGTTGGCCTCTCTTATTTAGATTTTTCTCTTTAGCACTAACTCCCAGTTTCTTTCTTTTTTAATCAAAGGAAGCTTGGAGGTGCTTCACTTAGTTTAGGTCATGCCTGCTGATTTACCAATACCCCACTCACCCTGTGGTATGTGATTGGGGTGTCTCCACAGATCTAGAATGTCAAGGTCTAGTGGTGTTCTCTCTGACCTTCTGAAGCAGGGAGAGTGGACCACAGTGAGGCTGATCTCAGATTTAGGGAAGCAGGCTCACGAATCCCACAGTGACCTGTGTTGATGCCATCGGTTTGATGGAACTGCTGTTCCTTTCCTGTGGGGCCCCAATGTTCTGACGCAAGTCCCAGTTCCAGTGAGTGACAGGTGCGACCAACGGCTGCATGAGTTATTTCCTTTGGAAACCACAGCTGTGGCCGAGGCCAACGGATGGCAACGGTGCCACTGGGCTCTCTGGGAGCAATCCACTTGGCCATCTTCAGCCTCAGGAAGGGCTTTCATACTTGATGAAAATAACCCAAGAGGCTGGCTTTCGGTGGCAACCGCTAGTATTCTAGAGGTGGGAAGGACCCAGGAGGGAGTAAGGTTTAGGAGCCAAGATGTTGGCATCAGACAAACTAGAATAAGGGCCAAGTTCTGCCATAGCTTTGTTACCTTGGGCTATTATTTCTAAACCTGTCTGAGCATCAGTTGCCTACCACGTGAAATGGGGTTAAGGTCTAGTTTTTAATTTGTTGTAAGGACTGAGATAAAGCAGTAAAGCATTTTGTGTCTGATCCATTTGATGTTCAGTAAGTTTTAGTGATTATTATTATTGTTATTACTACAGAAGGTAGAAGAGATATGCACTCTCTCCAGGTGCTCACAAGGTCCCTTCAGCCAAAGGAGCAGGCTGTTACCCTGGCCAGGTGATGGGAGTGGTGATTGTACCTACATCATCACTTTATTGTGAGAATCAGGGGTAAAGCACTTAGAACAGTGACTGGTATATGAATACACTATAGTGTTAGCTTTCATTACTTTAATTTTTTCAATGCTTATTAATATTAGAGAGAGAGAAAGTGAAAGTGGGGGAGGAGCAGAGAGAGGGAAACACAGAATCTGAAACA
The DNA here is from genome assembly GCF_023721935.1 of Panthera uncia. Taxonomy (NCBI): domain Eukaryota; kingdom Metazoa; phylum Chordata; class Mammalia; order Carnivora; family Felidae; genus Panthera; species Panthera uncia. The sequence goes on along the minus strand of NW_026057578.1, from coordinate 76,333,780 downwards.
GGCTTGAGGCTCTGAGCTGTCAGCACAGAGCCCCATGCAGGGCTCAAACTCAAGAACCGTGAGATCTTGACCTGAGCTGAAGTTGGACACTTAACCTACTGAGCCACCAAGGCACCCCTCATTACTATTGTTATCCTCATTATTTTTATTTACTAAGATCAAAGAGCTTTATTCTAAGATGTTGCCAGAGAGTTGCCTTGTGTTGATTTGTAACCAGAATTTGATAGGATCTCCCAAAGCAGAGGAAGTGGCAACAACTGTTCTAGTTTAGTTGGATATTTGAAATACTTTGTTCTAGAATTAATTTCTCAGGTAGAACAAAAAGAGGAAGAACCACAGAGCTTTCTACAAGAATGGAAACTAGTTCATTTCACTATGTGACCCTATTTTCATGTATTGATCCTTGGGAGCTACGAGCTGTTCCCTTCCCATCCCCTTCCTCTGGTCTGTTGTATCATCTCTAGCTGCAGTTCTGAGTCACCTACAATAAGAACATGTTCTTAAACTTAAGGGATTTTGAGCCTAAGAGTGCTTGCTGCCTGAACAGTTTTACCCATACGTTTTAATGGCTTAAGTGGCTCCTTTTTGTTGCTATTGTTGTTTGTCTGTCTGTTTAGCATTCAGATTTTTTGTATCATATAACATTAATCAAGAGACAAATGTGTATTCCAAAGAAAAGAAAATATCATAAAACTCCAACTTGAGAAATGAACATACCTTGGAATGCATGATCGAACTGTTTCTGAATAATTTGTAGGTTTATACTCTATACATTTCATGCAATATTCCTTTCCTACATGGAAAGGTTTTTGTCTGTGCTCATCCATTTCATGCTCTGCTTAAATATGGTTTCTGGATTGTGTTCCATGTCCCTAAGGCATGCAGTCCAAGGGAAGGAGCCAGAACTGCTTCTCAGCCTGGCATGGAGGGGAATGTTTTAGTTTATTTTAAACATTAACCACCCAATGGTACAGTAATTTGTTTTTGGATTTTAGCAAATTGGTTGTTTTCTACTACCTTTTTGAGAATTTGGACACTTCTTTATTTTTTTTTTCCCTGGATTTACATGGAGATTCAGAATGACTTCAGAGAGCTAAAGAAGACATATTGCTGGTAACAGATGCAGGACGGACACTATCTCAAAGGGCCAGCACCCTGAAGAACTAAGTTAGAAATACAGTCACACTGGTGATAAAACCCTCTTTGACTCCTAAGGATAGATTTTCTGGGTGCTTCTCTGTCCCTGGAGACAAGTCCAAGTCAAAGGCAATATAGGGTTTGTAATGATTCACAGGAATGTCACTTCCAAAATTAGGGTGTAGAATGTGGAAATTCCCCCTCATGACATACAAGGGCTAGAATGAGGTCAGCTCAGAGTGAGAGCCTGGTTCCAAGGCAGGCAGATAAAGGTGGAGAGGAGGGATTTGGACCCCGATGGTGAAGTGTAAGATGGAGAAATCTTCATTTCATACACCCCTGGGCCTCAGGTATGGAGCCCAGTGATTGTAGAAATGAGTTTGAAATTGAAAGGATGTAACTCATAAGGGGACACACAGCCAAAGAGCTTGCAGAGGATATAGCCTTCTACTGAAGGAGTCAGCTCTTCTCTAACACTTACTGTAAATGCCCAAGGCTGGTGGGAACTTAGTAGAATTGCCCAGTTTAACCCTTTGCTTCATAGTAGGCCCCACAAAGGAGAGCTGATCTTCTATTTTACATGTCCCAAAGAGACACCTTGTAAAGATTTCCTATATCTTATGGTCAGGAAGTTTTTCTTACAGTCTAAACCATATTTCTCTGCTATATCTTTAGTTTACATCATTCTTGAGCTGCCCTCATTCTTTCCTCCTGGATCTCTTTATCTTCTGTCTTGTAAGACCAATACTAATTATTTCTTTTCCAAGGGGATGATTTCTCCTAAACCTTGTGTCATTTTTTGAGTCTCTCTCTACCCATATAGGTATTTTTGTGGCTAGAAGGAGAGTCCTTCTGGGATGGTATTTTTACCCCCGGGTGGATCTGTGCTGTGAATAACCTGAGCCATTCTGGAACCATCCCCAGACCGGGCAGGTGGCAGCCCCATTTGCTCTTTCCTAAGCGCCAAGGCAGAGAAGCAACTCTGGCTCCTTCTCTCTGGACCGCATGCCTCCGGAACACGAAACTCAGTCACAGACACCATATTTAAACAGAGCAGGGAAAGGATGAAAATAGACAAAAACCTGTCCATGTGGGCCAGGAAAGCTGCATTTCCAATATGCTGTTAGCAAGACCCTGCTGAGATCCATATAGCAAGTAGTCAGGGGATGGCGAGCAGCACGGCCACCCATGGGTTCATTCCTAGATGTTGGAGTGCAAGACACATGCAAGGGGCAAGGTCTGGGGCAGGATGAGTAAGACAGGACCCTTTCCTAGAACACAGGGAAGTATGACTTAAACAACTACAACTATGAGAAACAACGCAATCCATAGAACTAGGGGCTGGGCTTTAATGGTGGAGACCAGCATTTTTCAAACTTCTTCAGTTGAGGGATTCTTCAGATACATTTCAGAGGTCCAATATATATAAAAAATGTCAACAGTTGACCAGTGTGATGTTTCATGTGGTCCTAGAGTTTGTGCCTAGGACTCAAGGCTCAGGACAAACACAACTGTGGGTGGCCACCTCTCCACAGGCTTACAGGGAAATGTCAGTTCAGAGAACAAGCCTGATTACTCCACTTTCCCAGTGTAAGAGCCAGGAGAGCAGAGATGGCTATGGGGAACAGCCGTGTGTACAAACTTCCCCTTTGCTCCCCCTGAAAGCTACAGAAGATGGATCCTGCCTTTGCCATGGGTCTCCTGGTTGTCCGTGGATGGTTGATGATAATGGGAGGTACTGACTTCCAGACATTTCTGCTTTAGAGGAATGTGGTTGGTGTTAATCAGAAAATATGGGAGCACCTGAGTGGCTCAGTTGGTTAAACGTCCGACTTTAGTTCAGGTCATGATCTCATGGTTTGTGAGTTCAAGCCCTGCGTCAGGCTCTGGGCTGATAGCCCAGAGCCCGGAGCCTGCTTCAGAGTCTGTGTCTCCCTCTCTTCAGAGTCTGTCTCTCTCTGTCTCTCAAAAATAAACGTTAAAAAATTTTTAAAAAACACATGGTCAAAACTATGTGTTCATATCACCCCGAGGAGCTGTTTGGGGACCACCCCATGTCAGTGGGGCAGGTTGATGCTACCATCCAAACTCAGTGAACCCAGAGATGGTGAGTTAACCTAACAGTTATGAACAACAAGGGGGGTGACTAAAGTTTTTCAGTCAAATTGGGAGTGGACTGCCACTTTCCTTCTTCACTCCCCATCCTGGAGGAGATGACACCCATAAGAGGGAAGGCTGGGGCATATTTGTAAAGGCCAGGCCAAGCCAGACCTTCTCTCTGCTCTGCACTACTGGAGTTGAGCTCCATTCTAGGCTTGGAGGGATTGGGGGAGAGGAAGTTTAAATTAAATATGAGAATGAAATTGAAAAATGGACAGATAGAATCCCTGGGAAGACAGCAGAGGAGGGCATATGGATCCAGAGAACGTAGCCTTGGGAAGGGATGATCCAGGCCTTGGTAGGAAGGGAGAATGCCAGGAATCACTTTTCCTATGTCCCTAGGTTAGCTGACTTCAAGTCAATCAACTTCAATTTGCCCCAATGAAAATACCTCACAGGTCACACTGGAGGCCCCTACTTACATTTAATGGACTGCCAGGAAGACTTGGTCTTTCACTCAATTGTGGTCAGGATTTTAGGCTTATTTTTGTATTGAGTAGGGGTGAATTTCAGTTCAATTCCAATTCTAGATTCAAGTCTCATTTCTTGCATACCTACTATATATTTGATCCTGGTCTATGCTCATTCATCAAGAATGAGGAAAGGAGAATAGGATAAGATAAGCCACATCTACTCTTAGCGGCTTGTCTTTGTTGATATAATTATCTTCACTCATTTCCCTCTTGCCCAGCCCTACCCAAGACTACACACATATTACACTCCTCCAAGAAACCTTTTCACACCATTAGCCATGGGACTCCAACCCCTTTCAGCTTCCTCATAATCTGTATCACTCAATGCAGTCCCCTTGGTGTGGTCTCATTCATCTCATCCCAACAATCATATGGAAATCAACTCAAGGATGACAAGAGCACGCTGCCATGTCATGGCAGTCTGTGAAGGCCTGAACCTCTTAGTAAGTTCTGCTTTTTAGTGCATCCTAGAGGGTTTCTGATACCAGAGACCCCTTTATTGTATCTGTGGCTTTGAGAAGCTTGGGAGATGTTGCCCACATAGAGTCAGCCATTTCAGGGCAGCTGGCAAGGCTCTAGTCCAAGCCTGACTCAAAACGCAAGGAGCAAGTATTCTATGAGACTGAAATGGAAGTTTCTAGTCTTTTAAGGCCTGGGCCTGAAACACGGCTCAGTGTCACTTTTGCTGTATTCTCTTGGTTGCCATGGATCACAGACCCTGCCAGTTTTAGTGAAGGGGATTAAATTTTATCTTTCAGTAGAAGGAATAGCAAAGATTTGTGGCCATCTTTAATCTACCACACCTTGATGAGAATAAAAGCACGTTTAGAATCCTAGTGTGTAAAAACAGAGAAGGCAAGAGACTTAGAGACCCTTTTTTTATTTTAATTTTATTTATTTATTTTTAGTAATCTCTATACCCAACATGGGGCTTGAACTCACAACTCCAAGATCAGGAGTCACATGCTCTACTGACTGAGCCAGCTGGGTGTCCTGAGACTCCATTTTGGTGTCTTCTTTTAATCCATACTCTCTTCATAGGAGGCCTTTGGAGTTATAACGAATTTGAAAGCTATAATGACAGTTGTTTGCTATGTGAGAATAACAGAGAAAAGAGGTACTGTATATTTATTTAATGGTAATTTCCTCCAGATATTGTCCCACCTGGGAACTTATTCTGTTCAGTTGATATAACTTGCCCTTTTGGTAGTGCTCTGGTCATTCTTATTGCATATCTTAGTACAAGCTGTAGGGGTACCTAAAACCTGCTCTGACTGTCAACCAATCTCCATGTTGGGGAAAGCAATCCTTTTGGACACCCTGTGAGTTTTACCACCTATTATCTCCATTTCACCATACCAAGAGGGTTGGGCTTCCCTTTGTAGCCTAGAGCAGAGGTCTTTATCAATAGAGCCCTGCCCTTTTTTGTTTGAGATTCTGAGCAGGTGTTATCTGAGAACAAGCAGGTGTTTGTAGAAATGTGACCTTGAGCCCTGAACACTGACCTACTCTTTTTTTCTGGTGTCTCATTTTTCCTTGAATGGGTTGGTTTCTATGAAATGGCTATGAGGTCACAGTGACTAGTCTGGTCACCACCACTGTATGTATAGGTACTCCCTTCACCAAGGGCACAGAAATTACTGAGTGCATTTTATACCTTTCTGTTAGAGGTGTAGTCATCCCTTGTTCACAAAAAAGGGTAAATACAGTATGCTCATGTGACACTTCCTTAAGGAAGGTTGTACCCATAGAAAAACAGAAGGTGCCTTGTTCCAGTGATTTTTCGTTCTTTCTTTTTTTTAATGTTTATTTATTTTTGAGAGCTGAGGGAGGGGCAAGGGGCAGAGAGAGAGAGAGGGAAACAGAGAATCCCAAGCAGGCTCCACACTGTCAGCACAGAGCCAGAAGTGGGGCTCAAACTCACGAACCATGAGATCATGACCTGAGCCAAGATCAAGAGTCAGGCGCTTAGCTGACTAAGCCACCAGGTACCCCTCCAGTGATTTTTTTGTTGTCAGGCTAGAAAATAGAGTTTAGTCTATCCTGGGAAGTTAATGGGCATTTCTGAAAATATGTGGCTAACAGGAAATCATTTGGAACAGAGAATCTTGGAATTTAAGCCAGAATTATGCACTTCATCATATTTCCATTTTCCTAATCACTGCAGAGAAGTGTGTGTGTGTGTGTGTGTGTGTGTGTGTGTGTGTGAATGTGAATGTTCTGGACCTTTATGCAGAGTTAATGATTTATTCTCTAGGGCTCCCAGGTCTGAGAAGTGTGAGTTTATTTCAATCCAGAAATAGGAAGTATTTATATATATAAACCAAGTTCAACATTGGCATTTAAGTTCACATGTCTATATGAAACAATTGACAAAATTATATGTTGGAGTAATTTTCTAGAAATGTCCTACTGATGGTAATGCTATCACAAAATTATAAATTTTACCATCAATCCCATCCTGCAGGCTCTGTGCAACTGCTAGAAATAGGGTCAGTAACGCAAAAGCCACTGCAACTGTAGGTAGAAGATCATGCCCAGTCACATGCCAATTTTATTTCAGGACTTAACAAGGACTTTATCAACCCAGACCACATGACCCTGTACATCATTCAGAGTATCAGGATTCACAGAGGAATTTCCCAACGTGGTTATGCTTGTGATTCAGGTGGAAAAAAGTGGACACACTCAAGAGTCAGACAGCAATGAACTTATGGGGGAACGAAGGACTGGGATGTTCCATGAGCACATTACATGGTTTGGAGTTGTCTAATGAAGTGTCATTCTTCTTACAGTATCCTAGAAAACACAAAGATGGGAGCGACATGTATTTGGATCCGTGGCAGATATGCAATATGTGGTGTAGTTTATTGACATGGTTTCTTTGAAGCTCCTTTCGATTATTCTTGTTCCTTTTGTGTGTAGTTTTGATGGAGAGTTGATATACCATTTTCCTGATCCTCCTGGCATCCTCCCCAATATTTCACCTGCCTAAAATCATGGAAAACACTCTCTAAACTTTTCCCCAGAGACAACAGTGTGAGGGATGCTCCAGCATTATATGTAGGGATGTAAGGGAGAGGGAAAGCCACATTCATTAGGAAGCACTGGGATTTTCAGTAGAGCACAGTACTGAACAGAGAGCCCCCCCCCCCCTTAGCAATCACTTGAAGCAGAATGAGCTTCTTTGAAATATAAGTGGCCCTGTAAAAACCCAAGCAGATTCTGCAATATCTATTTGGGGCATCCGGGAATGCTACATAATAGGAACTTGAGCACACCTGATGGTAACCATATGGCAGGTTCTGATGACTGACAATAGGTAGAGGCTGCAGTAATTAATGAACATGAGATACCATTTGTGTCCCCCACAATGCAAGAATGGAGAAGAGGCCAGTCTATTTGCAAAGTCTGGGATGTGCCCAGAGTGTATTTCTAAACCAGGACTGTCTGGGCACATGTCTCTGCGTGTGAACAGGTATAAGAGAAATGATGTGGTGGGAGGGAGGGCTTGGTTCTGGCCAGAGAGCTACTATCATTCCTGGGGCTGCAGTAGGAAAATGAGTTTGCAGATCACTCAGGCTGATCCTGCATGACTAAACTCCTACACCTTGCTGGAATTTTTAGTTTGATGTGGGAGAGATTCCAGGTAGAAACCAGTTAGTTGGATTGTTTGAGGATGAGGGTTTGCTGGGTGTGATTTTGCCATTTCTGGATTTCAGGGCACAATGCCTCTATTTACTCTCTTGGGGGTAACTGTGCTCCCCTCCTTGAGGTGTGCTCTGAGTCAGAGCATACCAAGATTTGGCTAGCTTCTAGCAAAAGCAGAGGAGGGAGGCAATGCCTCATTGTTTTATTACTTCTTTCTTGAACGTGGGCTGGAGTGAAGAGGATGGGAGTGGGCCACGGGGAGATTCCAGAGAGACTGATTGATCTTGTCAAAAAGAATAAAGGTATCCAGTCCCTGGCACCCCCCTTCAGCGCATGGGCATGTGGGATTGAGGCGGTCACTGTGAAGTTTTGCGGTTAGGCGTTCCAAAAAGAAGTTTCTTCATGATTCCTGATTGCTTAGGACAGATATAAGCAATACCAGCTGGGGCCCAGCAAGCCTGTCTCCAGCTTTATTGTTTCTGATTTATCGGTGGTGTGTCCGCCTTAAAGAACTGATCTATATGCCCTTTGTTGCTAGCCTGTTCCATAGCCAGATAGGAGAGTTGAACATTAACAAGTGAATTTGTTTTCAGTAGCTGTGTGTGTGTGTGTGTGTGTGTGTGTGTGCGCGTGTGCACGTGCGTGTGTGTATATGTGTGTGTGTTTAGGAAGATAGTATTGTCTTGCTCAGGGGCAAGTGACTCATATTTCTGCAAGAAGATTCCCATTCTTTTGTCTTCCATCTTGAATGTTCCCTAATTTATTTGAAGTTGCTTCTTTTACCAGAACCAGAGAGAATCCATAAGGCTGTTTTGTAAGTGTCCTTGGTAAGTGGTAAGAAACTCACTTAGAGCCAGGCTGCAGGCACCAGGCACTGTGTATTGCAGAGACATTTCATGTCCTCCCTGGTGGACAATTTGCACTGTTCAGTGTTAAAAGGCTCTGTGGCAGTGGTTCGGAGAACCCCTCATCCCTCCCTCCTTGGCAAGTCGTTTACAAAATGATGTGCTCTACTCACCCTGCCTGGAGTTTCTGGTTTAAAAGTGAATAGTCAGAACTCTCAAGATGTGTAAAGGGAAAAGTTTTACTGCCTAGTGGAAAGTGACCATTGAAGTTAACTGTTCCTGGATTGACAAAGTAGACAGAAGGACTGCTTTCACTCAGGGGCCAAGTGAGAAACTTCTGGGACTCTTCCATTAGGCAAAGGGGCAGGCAGGTAGTAACAGATGAGTGACGTGTGACTTACCAGTCTGGTGTTTGGCTCATTCATTTCTTTTTTGGAGGAAACAAACAAACAAACAAATGTCCTGCTACAATGATAGTACTCACTGGAGCACTTCTTTGGGTTGGAGTTTATGTTCTGTGGTTCTGAGACATGTTTTCATTTGGACAGTTATTCCCTTCCACACTTCCTTGATTATAGGTTATAATAAGTGGGGGAAAGGGAAGGATGAAAGGTGAGTGCCCAGTGGCACTGAAAGCAGCTTGTGTCGTACAAATGTAGCCTTGTGAAATGTGAGTTACGGGGTAGAGATACTAGAGATCAGATGCCTCACTCCTGCCTGGTTGGAGATGAAGAACCAGATTTTGATTTCATTTAGGATGCAGGTGGACACGAGGGCAGCAGAGGAGTTTAGCCGATAGCCTCTTCTGCTACCATTTTTCATGAACAGTCTCTACTGTCTGTGTATGAAAAACATCGAGGAAAAATTTAATAGTTTTACACAATCCCTGAAGCCTGGTCCACGGCCAAGACATGTTAGCTTTCTAAATCTTTAACAATATTTTCCCCTACCAGAACTAGGGCAAATTTTTATAGCATTCTAAGTGCATGTGTTCTTTTTTTTTTTTTTTTAATAAAACCAAGCATTAAAAAAACCTGACAAGACTAGTGCTATTTTATTATCTCCCCAGATTATTTCAAGATTTTACTGGAAAAAAATGTGTATCCCAGTTTGGCTCAATCAGAAGTGGGTATGGGCTGAGTATGAGACTTTCCATTTTCTAAAATATATAGTTATGTGCATAACTATGTCCTGTTGGACATGTAAGAAAGTATATGATGGCTTTCCCCCAAGGTTAATATAGGTCAGTATCGTAAAGAGTACATAATCAAGTGTTAGCATGAATATTATTTTGGTTATTGTAAGTTTAAAATCTTTAAACTACGGATCCTCATCTCCCCAGAGATGCAAGGACACTGCATTCAGCACCTTTCTCGCCAGAGAGAACTGAGCATTTGGTTTTCTCAGACGGCATGGTAATGAAGCTATTTTGATAGAAATAGCCTCATTACTATTCATTTTTACTGGCTGTCAACTAATTCTTGAACCTAGGTTCTGTTTTGTCCCCCCCCCCCCCCCGCAAAATAGGCACAACAAAATAGGCACAACAAGGAAAGTAAGACGATGCCCTTAAGTCTCTGAAGCTAATGACAAATGTAGATGGATTCTGCCCAAGGAGCTGTTTTGGAGGTCCTTGCCTCTGCCTGTGGCAATAGCCACCACTCCAGGCAGTGTGGAGGACTGGCCCTTCCTCCTGCTCCCTCCCTAAAAGACATACCTTTTGATTCAAAAGGGGAACATTGCCTTTCAGACTTAATACTCATCTTCTTTTTGGAGGGTCCTCACCTGTCTTTCCCAGTGTGATGCAACGAAGAGCATCTTGCATGAGGATTGGAGAAGTCTTGGCTTTTTCTCCTGGCTGTGTGACCTTGAGCATGTCATGGAACCATTCTGGGCTTCAGTGTTTCTATATGTACCAAGGGATCTGACCAGGTGGTTTCTAAAATTTCTTCTAGTTATAACAGTACCAATTCCTTCTCCATTATTTCCATTTTAAAATAATCTTTTTGTTTTAGAATAGTTTTATATTTACAAATAAAGTTCAAAGACAGTACAGAGTGTCCATGTATCTCAGTCATCCCTTTTCCCCTGTGAATAACATTTGGCATTACTTTGGTACATTTGTCATCACTAAGAAACCAGCACTGATATATTCCTTTTAACTAAAGTTGACATTTTATTCAGATTTCACTAGTCTTATAATGTCCTTTTTTATCTATTTCAGAGTCTCACCCAGGATACCATTTAGTTGTCTTGTCTCCTTAGCCTCCTCGGGTCTGTAACAGTTTCTCAGATTTTCCTTGTTTCTGATGACCTTGACAGTTTTGAGGAATACTTGTCAGGTATCAGGTAGAACGTCTCAATTAGGGTTTCTCTGATATTTTTCTCAGTTTAGACTGGGGTTATGGGTTTTGGGGGAAGAAGACCGTAGAGGTGACATACCATTCTTATCACGTCAGATCAGTGGTATGTGCTATCAACTGATAATGTTAATTAACCTTGATCATCTGGCCACGGTCGTGTTTGCCACATTTCTTTGTTCTAAAGTCTTTCTGTTCCCCTTTTGTATTCTGCTCTTTGGATGCTAGCTGTAAGTGCAGCCCATACTCAAGGTAGAGGGGTAGTGGGGATTAATCTCCATGTCCTGACTGGGGAGTATCTACATAGATTATTTGGAATACTTCTGTAAAGGATATCTGTCTCCTTCCCCATATACTTATGCAGCGTTTACTTATACCAGTGTGGACTTGTGGATATATATTTTATTTTTCCAGTTTTATTGAGATATAATTGACATATAAGATGGATATGTATTTTAAATTTTGGATTATAATCTAACACTGTTTGTTTATTTTGTTCCTCAAATTGCTACAGTTTGGCCATTAGGAACTTTTTCAGGTTGGTTTCTGTGTCCCTTTGACATGTCCCCATTGTTTTATTTTGTGGGCACTCCTTTACTTTCTGATGCTGCATGATGCTTTAGACTCATTGGGTGCATTCTCCACCCTAGCCCTAGAATCAGCCATCTCTCAAAGGAGCCCTGGTTTCATTTATTGGAGAATGGTGTTAGACACCTTTGGTTTTTAGGATCTAGGTGGATGTGAGATGTTCCATTTTCTAAAATACACCTTTAGGTAGGTAGCTGTATCCTATTGGAATACGAAGAAATAGATAATGTCTTTCTCTCAAAGCTAATGTAGGTCAATATTATAAAAAAGAGTATATAATCAAGTGTTAGAGTAAGTGCTGTTTTGGTTAAAATGAAAAGGAAGTGTAGATTCTTATAGCTAAAACAATAAAACACTTTTATTTTTTTCCTTTTTCATTCTTTTTACTTGTTATTCACATTTTGTTCATCTTTACTGGAATTGAGAAATGTTAATTTATTTACACGGATATGTTAGCAGGGTGGATAAATGCTGCTCACTTGAGACTGGGGTCCACAAGCCATGCAAAAATCTCCTTCCTACAGAAAGGAGAAGTGTCAAGGGCTTAGAGTATTTGGGGAAAGATTCCTGGAGGATGGGGCACTTGACTTCGTACTTGAAGGGCAGGAGCAGATTGGGGCAAAGGAAAGATGCCTCTTTGGGAGAGTGATAGAAACTAGCTCAGGGATGGGTTCCTAAAGGATTTATTAAATGTCACTATTCTAAGAAGACCTGAAATCTACCCTCCTTCTTAAATATGTGACGGATTTCTCCAATGTCACAAAGATATAGTCCCTTAACCCAGACTCTCCAAAATGTTGCCATCTAGTTGAAACATTCTTAATGTTTTCTGTATGAAGGGAGAGGGAGCCAATGGAACTCATACAATAAAGTCATAATTATTAAATATATGCTGAATACTTTCATAGTAGAGATTGGGACAAATTGTATCCTTTATTCCCATGATGGCAACTGCATGCTTTGCCTGTGTTGTTTGGTGGTACTTTTTAACTCTTGGTGTTCTTTTATGTAAAGAGTCTTAGAGAGTCTGTGGAAATGGATTTGGAAATGTTCTTAAATTTTCCTCTGCAGTGGAGTAGCCAGGATGGATGGGGCCAATGCTCGCATAGACTCTTACATGGACAGAGTCTTGTAAAAGTGTTCATTAGCTTCAGCTGGGTCAGCACCACATAAAATGACCTCCATCCAAACTCTTAGGTCAAGTGTGTTTACTTCAGACCCAGGTATTTAGGTCTTAAAAAGCCAGATTGTGTTTTTGTTCCAATAAAAATGGCTAGAATTCACCTGTTATGTTTTTTAAAGTTAAGTCCCACTTGACCAGATGATTTTCTTTACTCATTAAGTAGTTCTCTGTGAGTTGACACATTGATAGGAAATAGGGCTCAGGACAGAAAAACCTTTTCACACACTGGGGAAGAAAACATAGGAAATAGAAATCTTCCTCTTCCACATACTAGCTTTACCACAGCATCAAAAGAAAGTATTTAGCTGTGAAAGATAGAAGAAGCTTGGTTTTTGATATTACAACAGCACTTAATTATACTCATCTCACTGCATGGATTCATGTAAACTTTGAGTCATACATCATCCCAAGGTATATAACGATGTATAGTAAAAACGTGATATAGAAGAGTTGATCTAGAAAGCCACAAACCAATGTGAGAGCCGGAGTCCACTGTACTTTATGCTAGTGAAACTACTTTGACTTGGGCAACAGAGACAGATGGGTGGATGTAAAGAATTGTCTTTATCCTCTCTGGTTATGTTAAAGCCCTGTGTTTAGACAGCAGGGTGATTTTTTTTTTTTCTTTCCAACTATTGTAGTCACATTCTCATGGAGGACCCCATCCAATGCTTCAGCCTCACAGTTCCTGACACCTCTTTCTCCAACAACCTCCACCTCAACTTCACTTTTGCAGCTGCTCCCATAGCAACTACTGGCCCTTGTCATCAACTGGAGTTGCTCCATTTTTGAAATCCTGAACTCTGAAATTCTCCTTTCTGACCACAACCTCTGATCCTTCTATCAGTCCCCACTCTTTCATGCCCTTGAAATCTGTTCTTTGGTCTCATTGGGACTCTTGGTCTCTTGACCTTTCCTTATGTTAGCAGTATATAACTCCCTCCTAACTTCATTCCTGCTCCTACCTTGTTTGTGCGACCATTTCAGCTCTGCTCTCACAAGCTCGTTCAGTTCTTTCATTCCTTTGACTTCTTGTTTTATCTGTCTTTCTAATCTCTAGCTAATAATTTCTCTCTTACTCCTTCACCTTCTCCCTCCTCCACCTCTACCGCCATCCACATCACCCATCTCCCTCTCTCCTTGTCTCCTCTTCTTCTCTCTGTCTCTGTCTTTGTCTCTGTCTCTCTTCATTTCTTGTCCTGAGCTTCTAAGCACTAGAGAAGAAAATATTCTAACTAGGATGAGCTAGCCTACTTCATTAAAAATCCATGGTTTCCAAACTCATCTAGATGGTGAAACTGTTTAGAAATCCCAGGGCCAGGACTAGGGTGGGGCAAGTGAAGTGCCCAGAGTGCAGAATTTAAAGAGGCACTCACTCATGGAGCCAACCATGTGTTTGCTGGACCCTGAGAATGACTGCTTCCTTAAATTTTGTGCCCTGTGTGCTTCACTGGCTCACTTTAGTCCTGGCCCTGACATTTACTCATCTCTAATTACCTCTTTCAGCTGCCACTAGGGGTAGCCATTTTAGCCTTATCACTGTCTTCAGTCCACCTGTTCACTCACACTAGAAGGTAACTTGTTCTATTTCAGTGAAAAATGCCAGTTACCGGGTTTGAATTCCCTCAACTTAACTTCTGTCTTGCCATCAAACATACCTATTCCTTCAGGTACCCTCTTTCTTCTCTTAGCCTTAAGAGAAGAGATGTTCCACACTCTTCCATCTTTGCTCTTGGTTACAACACTTCACAAACCCACTAGAATCTCACCTATCAATTATCTTCTTCCTTTCTTGCATTTGCCCTTTGTAAATATCATTGAGTCTCTCCTTTATTAAAAACAGTCTTTTCTCAACCTTGCCTTCCTTTTGAGCTAGTCCTAATCTCCAATGTGTGAACAATAGTCTACACCATTCTTCATCCTCAACTTGCTACCCAAGCAGTACCGTCTAATTTTTAATCTGACTTCTGCTTCCATCACTATAACATATACTCTTAGAGTTGCTGGTGATCACCCAATGGACACATTCATTCGTTCTTCTAAGTCTTTGTCTTATCCAACCTCTGTGTAGCATTGCCACTTTGACCCTGCTCTCCCTGGTGTGTGAGGCATTCCATTCTGGTTTCTTACTCTCCTCTCTGGTGCCTCTTCCTCAGTCCCCTTTTCTGACATCCCTCACATGTGTGGCCCTAACGTGCAGCTGGTTCTCAAGTTTCATACTGGGTCTTCTCATCTTATACCACACTCTTCTCTTGAGTGACTGCCACTCCTGTGGCTTCAGCTACCACCTGCATATTCCCTGATGAAACCAGGGAATTATTTCTATCTGAATTGTCATTATTTCTATCTGAGACTTCCCATTGAACTCTGGATCTATTTCTTCAAGCACAGTATTTCCAAAATCAAGATATCTTTTTTCCTAAACCTGTTCTATTTTTATATTTTCTCTTTTCCATTAAGGCATAGTTATTCACTTAGCTAACCAAGTAAGAAATCTCAAAATCATTTTTTAAGAAAATAAAATTTTGCTCATTTTTATAGTGTTTAAAAAACATACTACATATTTTTTTAAAATCATAATTCCAGTATACTTAACCTACAGTGTTATATTAGTTCCAGGTATACATTATAGTAATTCAGCAATTCTAACCTTACTCAGTGCTCATCCCAATAAATGTACTCTCAAACCCCTTCACCTATTTCACCCACAACCCACCACTGCTCTGGTAATCACCAGTTCTCTGTATTTAAGAGTCTGTTTTTTTGTCTTTTTTTCTTTATTTGTTTTGTTTCTTAAATTCCACAAATAAGGAAATCATATGATATTTGTCTGTCTCTGACTTATTTTACTTAGAATTATATCTTCTATATCCATCCATGTTGTTGCAAATGGCAAGATTTCATTCTTTTTTAAGGCTCAGTAATATTTCTGTGTGTGTGTGTGTGTGTGTGTGTACACATATATACTACATCTCAAAATCATTTTTGTATTTTTCTTTTTCATCCCCTCTATACCTAATCAGTTGGCCATAAAAATGTTTTTTCAGATTGACCCTCTTTATACACTCTGTTGACATCTTAGTTTAATCCCTAGTTATTTCTTTTTTTTTAATCGATTTATTTATTTTGAGAGAGAGAGCGAGAGTGTGTACACATGAGCTGGGAGGGGCAGAGAGAGAGGGAGAGAGAGAATCCCAAGCAGGCTCTGAGCTAACAGCATGGAGCCCAACATGAGCTTGATCCCAAGAAAGGTGAAATCATGACCTGAGCTGAAATGAAGAGTCAGACACTTAACTGACTGAGCCACCCAGGCACCCCAATCCCTTATTATTTTATGACTGAACAAATTCACTAAGTCCTAACTGGTCACCTGGCCTGTAGTCTCTCCTCTTTGTATCTTTCTAAAACACCAATTTTTTTGTATTGTCATTCCTCTGATCGAAAACTTTTGGTGATTCTCCACAGACTTTATCCAATCTTCTATTAAAGCATGTATTTATTGTGTTGGAAATAGTAGTAAGTATCTCTGTTCTCCTAAGCTTTGAACTTCTTATTTTGGGAATCAAGCCCTAGTCACGTTAGCAACCCTGGCATCTAACGTGAAACTTTACATATGGGAATAAACATGTTTCTTGAAAAGATAATTGTTCCTATTATAAAGTACCTAAATGGATAACTGTGGGCAGTTGCTTCTTTTGCTTGGCTGATGTTGTCTTCTCTCTAAGAGAAAGGAATTGAACTAGAGGGTCTCAAAGTTGACTGAATTTCTGTGATTCTGTGTTGGTATTTGTTGAATTTTGGAGCTGAGTGGGGACATATAGATGAAGCTTCTATCAGAAGTCTGTTGAAGCACTGTGGGAAAGGAACTTGTGGGATAAGCAAGGAAGAGGTAGTGCAAGCAAAATAGGGAAGATAAAAATGAGAAGGGCATTAAGGAAGACAAAATAAAGTGTCCCTGATGAATCTCATGCCTTCAGAATTTTGTAATTCATTAGGAAACGTTTCAGACATATCTGCTATGTGAAGGCCATCGTCCTGCCCGCCCCCCGCCTCCACTGTGGGGATCACAGTGCAAGTTTAAGACATGATTACTGCCCTCAATGAGCTTATGCTCAAGTCCATGAGAAGTATAGATATACCAGGATGATTACACAGATGCTCGAGTGAGTGTTATTATCTAAGATAAGAAGAAACAGTCTTTTGGGTATAGATGGGCTTCCTCTTAGCCAGTGCAGCCAGTAGCATCTATAGAGTCCTTTTGTGTGAATTATAAAATGGTGCCCTCTCTTTGGGGCTTGGATGATGGAGTGTGGAGTGGATTTTCCATCTCTACTCCACAATGGCCTGGCCTGTTCAGGGCAAAACTCATACAGCTCTCTCTGTGGAGGTGCTGCTCCTCTCTTCCCTCCCTAGCCAGTGTCTTAGGACATAACAAGGGCCATTGACACAGTGATGCCCAGACGTTAAGAGAGGATCTTAGGTCAGGGGGCTGGCCTTCACAATACTGATTCAGACATGGTGGGACTGATCAAACATGTACAAGGATCACTGGGAGCTTGGTTCATTTTTTCTTGACTTTTCCTTTCATCCTGCCTAAAGTAAGGTTATAGGACTTGTTGATTCCAGGCCAATATATTTAAATTTATTTTAAATTTATTTTGACAGAGAGAGAGAGAGCACATGAGCAGGGAAGGGCAGAGAGAGAGAGAGAGAGAGAGGGGAAAGAGAGAATCCCAGGCAGAGCCTGAATCAGTCTCCAATCAGTGCAGAGCATGACATGGGACTTGAACTCATGAATTGTGAGATCATGACCTGAGATGAAACCAAGAGTCGGACACTTAACCAACTGAGCCACTCAGGTGCCCCTCCAGGCCAGAATTCTTATGCCAAAGGATTGATGCTCGTAATGGAACTCCCTCCCTCTCTACCTCTTCCCCTGCATATCTGACTAACTGACCTCAGCCTGTGTAGGACCCTGCTGCTGCCATAGAGGTAGTGGGTGTGCCCAGAAAAGTTCCAGAGGCTGGGCTCTGCCTTTTGCTCTGCTGGACACTCTGGAAGACCTGGGGCTGGCCAAGGGAGGAGCTGCCAAGTGGTCTGTGATGGAAGGGACTCCAGTACTCAGTGTCTTGCTGTCTGCTGTGGTTTCTGGCAGGTAGGAGAGAGCCTGTGAGTGACGTGAAGGGCCTTCCCGTGGACTCAGTGACCTTCCTGGGCTGCCGGGCTTCTGTTCCTTCCTCCTCCATTGCTCATTTCTCTCTTTCCTCTCAACTTCATTCCCCAGTGGGCTGGCCAGGAATCAGCAGAGGGAAAAAGTAATTGAAGTGCTTAAGAGGAATTGTTTGGGGTAGGAGGAGGCAGGGTCAAAAGGAGAACAATTAAGAAGCAATGCGATACAACTGTGCGGAGAAGAATTTAGTATGAATATAATGATCAATTTCCTAATAATTAGGTCTCTTAGATGGCAGAATAGTTCCCCAAGAGGCAATGGTGGGAACCCCATTGCTTGGTCATTTCTAATTAGACTGGAGGAGCACTCACAGAAAATGCTGCAGAGAAAATCCCCCATGCTGGGGGATGGGCACGTGACCCGGGGGGGGGGGCGGTGCTCCACTATCTCTCATTTCTATGATTCATTGATGAGCACATAATTCACTGATTAGTTAGGCAGCCAAACTTTGAGGGGTTTATTGGTTTCTCACCTCACCTCTGGACCTTGTAAATTGACCAGATCTATTATCTTCAAAAGGCATATTTAGGGCAGGCAGTGACTGAAGCTAGGGCAGATGCTGCCTCATTTCTACCGAATAAGTTTAAACAGAAGAACTGGGTCCCATTCTTCATCTGCTATGCAGTGGGTGTGGATAATTTGAGGTTTTATCTGGTGGTGTCTCCCTCTGCTTATGAGCCTACAGGGTACTTATGAGTTTGATTTAGAGAAGGAATGTTCTTAACCAGCATCCATTTGGTAATTGAGTGTCCTAACAAGAGCCAACACAGTACACTGGCTGTGGAGCCGGCCTGCCCAGGGATGGTCCTGGCTCACCTTTTTGATATGTGACCTTGGGCCAGTTACTAACTTTTTATGCCTACTTTCCCCCTCTGTAATATGGTGCCTATAAAAATAGCTGCCTCATTTGGTTGTCCTAAGGATTAAATAAGTTACTGTTGGAAGAATACATAGGACTGTGTCAAGTACCTGGTGATTGGTGGCCGCTGTTATTACTAAATTATAAGCACTTTTGAGGAATATGTCCTCCTTCAGAGCTCCAGAGGTTGTTAGCTCTCTGTTGACCCTGTGCTGGTTGGAGTGGATTGACTGTTGGGGTGTTATGCATTTGAGTCATTTGTCCCAGCAGTTATTTATTGAGGACCTCCTGGTACAAGGGGAGAGATGCTTTCTTCCCTCGAAGGGTGAATCATCATGTGTTTGTACATGTGTTGGGGGTGGATGTTTGGAGTAGAAGAGAGCAAGAGCACAGATGCTAAAAAGTTTGTGGAGTGCCACCAAAGCCCCTATCCTATGAGAATACCAAAGACGTAGTGATCTCATCTGATTGGGGTGTGGCCAGTGGTCCGGGGAGGAGGTGGTGAGGGGAGCAGGGCTTGAGGGTTGGCAGAGGGCAACCAGGATCAAAGCACTTGACTAGAGCCTGAGGGTCACAGAGGGGAGGCCAGACAGGCCCACATGATAGTATATCAGAGGGCCTTGGATGCCAGGCAGATAACTTCTATTTCCTTTAGTGGGCAACAGAGATCAAGGGAAGATTTTTGAATGAAGGAGAGCTAGGAACAGAGTTGCACTTCCCAAAGACCCATCTGCATGGGTATGGAGAAGGCGGAGCCTGGGGATGGGTGGGGGCAGACAGGAGGCCTGGTATGCTCCATGGTACTCTGTATGCAGCTAGGTCCCAGGGCTTTGCCCTTTTGTGTCCAATCCTAGGCACCTTCTCTGGGTCTCCTAACCTACCCAGTGCCAGGAACCAGGCTGGAGTGCACACAACCGCCTTTGTGACAGCCCAGCATGCATTAGCACATGCCATTTTGTCTCTTCCTTCCAGGTTTATAGAGGCAGAATGGCAGGGTGGTTCCAGAACTGTGGTGGGGCTTTATGAGGTGATGCAGGCACACTCCATCTCTTCAGTCTCTCCCATTTAAGGCAACAAAAGCTGTTTCCTGTAAGAATCTGACCCAAATGTTGTTATTTGGGGATAAGCAGACATTTGTTTGTGTCCAGTGGAAGATAAAGAACCCTTTTATGTTCTTGGAGGGAAGAGTTGGCTGAGGTAGTTTGTCATTAGAAGAAAGCAAGGAAAGAAAGGAGGAAGGAATGAAAGAAGGAAGGAAGAAAACAGGGAAAGGAAACATTTATTGGGCACCTATTATGTCCCCAGATACCTTGCCATGCACGTGAACTTTTATTTTCTCATTTGCCTCATCATAACTCATCAAAGTAAGAATTCTACT
>NW_026057578.1:76283916-76308916 GCF_023721935.1 Panthera uncia | reverse complement strand
AGCGAGCTTGCTGGGGCCTCACAAGTTTAGCTATTCTGCAAGTGGCACCAATGTTAGAGTCTAAACAGACAGTGTGACCTTCAGAGATTAATCAGTTAAAGCGTCCCTTATGAAGCTGTTTTAGATTATTCTTGACAGTAGCTGTTTTTGACAGGAGAAGGTCAGAATCAAAGTCCTTTTTCAACCATTGTAGGACACACGTCTGCATCAAATGTAGCAAACATGCAGAAATCATTGAGGAAAGGTGCGGGCGTTGTTTTTAACTCCCCATTTTCATGCTTTGCTTTAAAGCAGAGACGTTTGGAACATGACAAATGGGGAAAAATGTTTTCCACCTGTATGCCCAAGCCTATCTGTGGAGACACATAATACCCCTTTGCACAGAGTCTCTAACATATTTGAACATTTCCCCCTTTGATGTTGAACCACGGGTCTTAAGTGCGCTCCCCACAGTCCACTTTTACTCTGTGAGTCAAATTGAAGTTCTTGAAATGGGGCCGATGGCTTTGCTGGAGTGTGAATGTGCTCTCATTCTATAAGAAAGAGTAACCCAATCAGGGCATTGTGTTTCAGTTTCTTTTATGAAATAAGTCACTTTCTGGCGATTGCTGTTTGCTTTTGAAAGCTGGAAGAGTCAATTTGGGGTCTAAGGGGCTGGAGAGGAAGCCCCCAACTGCTGACAATTGCTTCTTCCTCCGTGTGAGTTTGAAGCTATTGTCCAGACGAGAGAATGTAGGGTAAGTCTGGCCTGATGCAGGGAATTCCTTATTTCAAACACACGTCATGGCGTTTTCTTTAATTCAGTTGGATGAACCTAAGTGTATAATAGATTTAAAAGCACAAATGTAACTCAGCTCCTTTACTAGCAATCATTTAGGAATTGATTTATTTTCAAGGAAATAATACCTGAGTCTCATTTTCCCTTTGACATGCACTTTCCTTTCGTAAAGTGTACGATTGTGCTTCTGTTGGTGAATATGGAAGGACTAGCCACTACCATGCTTTTCTTTTGAAAACCAACTAAAAAAAATCCTACCATCCTGGAAACATTGCAAAGAAACAGTGGTGACATCTGCTTTAAAGAAAACATGAACACAGTTTTGACTTTGATATTAGAGGCCAGTGATTCTGAAGTGGAATTAAACTTCTAATTCTTTACCCGATCGTGAATGGAGTCAGGAGGGCCAAAAACCAAAACAATGGCCCAGGATGCCTTCGCAGCATGTTTCCTTCACCCCAGTGGAGATGCCAGAGAGGAAAGAATCATCTTTTAAGGCCCTAGAATCTTGAATTTCTCTCCAAGGTAAAAATTAATCTTTCAGTCATGAATATAGTGGAGTGCTTAGGTGCCCAAATCTGTGCTGAATGCTGGTGTTCATGGCTTATAAAATAGGATTTCTTCTAATCAAGGCCCATGTCTAGTTTAAGAGCCATAAAACAAGTCAACAAGACACTATGATGCACAATGGATTTACCTCCTCAGTTCATTTCACGTAGGAATTCTTACACTTGGAGAAACCAGTCATGTGGCCCAATTAAGGCAGGAATTTATATTTTCATTTATTTTTTTACTTATATTTGCATTTATATTTGCATCTTGTGATACTTATTGAGTGGTCGGCAGGTACCAGACACTGTGCTGGATATTGTGGGAGATGCCCACAAGTTTAAAATAGTACTGTCGCATTTGAAGAGGTGTTATCTTATTAGAAGCCCATGTGTGAGAAGGTTCAACAGCAATGCAAGGCTATAGGTATAAGAGGCATGTGCCACAAATGTTCTAAATATATGTCCTAATTATGAGGTCAAGATAGTCATTTTTAGCTGCCTATTGATCGTATTAGGTGTTTAGTTCTGAAAGTCTTCCTTATAGTCATCCAGTTGACAAAAAAGAAAAAGTCTTCAGCTGGGTTAGCAGGTTAGTATTAATGAGCCTGTGATATATTGTAATAAAATCTGAGTAACAATACCAGGTGCCATTTATTAATCTCTTATTCAGTGTCAGACATAGTGTGCTGGGTGATTTCCATGTACTGTGCAACTTCATCCTCATTACACCCTTCTGAGATGGGTACTGTTATTATTCCAGTTTGCAGACGAGGAAACTAAAATTCAGAATGAGTGAACTTGCCTAAGTTGTAAGCAGCAGAGGTGGGATTCACACCAGATCTGTAAATACCAGAGTCATGACCTAGATGACCAGGGTCAGCCACCTGGGTTAAATCTCATGTGGCTCAGATCCAAGGAACTGGGAGGGGAATTGACTTTCACAGCCCTGTGGCTGTTTGGCAACATGTGTCTGGGATTACATGGGGTGAGAGCCTGGAGATGCTGGATCAGATCTGTCTTCTGTCCTGGGATGAGTCTACCAGTTTGTCTCTTCTGGGTGGTTGGTTTGAAGAAAGAGCTGAATGATGATTCCGTGACCATAGTACATGGCATACTGGACTTGATTTAGGGAGAAATGAGGGCACCAGAGGGTACAAAGATGAGAACCTAAAGGCTGGAATGTTTGTCATTGGAGCTGCAGCTTGTTTGGGGAACCACAGGGTGATGGGAGCATTTTTACACAAAGTCACTAAGAGACCATGGGGATTTGGGGCTCAGCAGTCCGCACCAACTTTCTGGGAAAATAATTGCTAATCAGTGAGCTGTCAGCCAATTGTTTAATTTCCCTTTAGGCTAATTGAACTCTGATCGTAAACACCCCAAACCAGTGCTCTCTGACAAGGATGCCTGTGAGCTCAGTGCTCATGGATGAGCCACACCTTGCTGATGGTGTCTAGAAGGTGTGGGTGAGGAAGGTCAGGGGAGGCGACACTTCATCATTGATTTGAAGCAGCTTTTACCTTCAGTCACTGCTTCTGTTGTTTCTCAGTGGGTGGTGGGGCTGTCAGGGACTCAAAGAGAGTTGCTCTCCTGGAAAGATCAATGCGCCCTGTTCATGGTTGGGTTTCATGGGCTCTTGAAAACAGCTACTTGACCAAATGTACTTCCCAGTGTTCAGCAAGCACTTCAGACATCAGCTCAGAAATAAATATCCATCCATTACAATAATTAAAAAGATCTGATGAAGGACTTAATGTATTCCTAGAGCTGGTGATGACTTCAAGTAATAGGGCAATGATGAGCTGTGTGATTCTGAGCAAATTACTTCACCTCTCTGAGTCCCCGTTTTCTCCTGAACAGGGAGAGTAATATTACCTGCTGTCAGGGCTATTGAGAACAACAAAGAAGACAATTCATGTAAAACACGGAACACTGTCAGCCTTGGGAATTCCCTTTGAAAACAAGCCTCCTTTTAGTTTTTCAATGAAAAGATCCACTGAGCTCAGAAGCTATAATCCTGTGATCAGTTCTTGGTTCTCTCCCTGAATTTGTTTTTGGGAGTACATGGTTCACATAAACATGTCACAGGGTATTACTAGGAAAACGGCCCATTTTTTCTCAAAAGGTTTTTAATTATTTTAGCTAAGCATGATACTCATAGATGTGGGTCTTTGGTTTCTCTCTCCTGATTCAGAGGCCAAATATCCATCCAGTGTCCTCTTCGAGGTCAGCTTGGCTCCTCCAGTGGTTTGTCCACCTCCATAAATGGGCAGGTACCACAGGAGTCTACAACTGCAATGCCACTAGATGCCCCACCATCCATACCTCTATGGACCCAAAGACATCCCAGCTACTGGGAGCTCTGGGCACTCATCCTGGATTATGAGTGTGAGCAGTTTCCAGAAAACCAAGATGGTGGGTCAGGTTAGGACTCCCCTCCCTTTCTCTTAGATTAGTTATAGGCTCTGGTGAGAAAACAGGCAGTTAATATGTGAACTTCCTGTGCTTAAAACACTGAGAGTGAGTGTATATATATATTTTTTTCTACATTTTAAAAATACATATAAATGTAGCACTCTTCTTTGCTCATAATGAACAAAATGTCCAAAGTAATGCTTAAAATACATTTTGAACAAACAGAAGCTGCATCTGGAAACATGGTTAGTGGGAAGTACAACTGTTTGGAGGGGTTTAAAGTTTTTTTTCCTTTTCCTAAGCAAATGCTCTGAAAAGTTCATTTTATATCAGAACAGCTTTTCTCGAACCTGTTTTAAAGTTAATTATCAAAAGCTTGCATCTTCTATCTCTTGCCTATGGATCCCTGCTGGGTTTGTTGTTTAGCTTTCCTTGGGAAAGAGTCGCTCTATAGAAGATCATCTACATGATGTCACAGTCCAGGGACTCTAACCATCCTAGCTAATCAGCTTAGAACATCAGTACCTCCTTAATGTGGGATTTGGGACCTTCTGGATGCAGGGCGAGGAGCTGAACTAGTCTGCAAGCACATCACTTTATTTCTTTTGCTTTAAGCAAGAATAATTTGCCTTTTTTCTCTCATCTTTCTCCCTTGTTGTTTTGCCCCTGAAAACTGTGCAGCAAAAGCAACCTCCAGGGTGGACACTAAATCTTCTGATGCAGGCAGAGCAGTGATAACATCTGAACTGAGGGTGCTTTTCCAGGGCATGCTTGACAGATGTAGCAGGGCCTTTTAGGATTTAGTGCTGGAGCGTATCTATTACCCGCGCTGCAGCACAGCTTGGCAGGAGCTGTGTGGTAATCTCCCATGAATTCTGTCTGACTTATCAGAGCTGCTGAGCAGGTTGCTGGAGGACGCAGACGCTCTGCAGCCAGTTGGGGAAAGGCAGACCTTCCACTGGAAGCTCTTTGAACTCTCTTCTCTGGGCACGTTTCCCAGGTGGGCTTCTCCGTGCCCCGGAATGTGTCATCTGGCCCCTTTTGCTTTTGGAGATATCATGTCAAATTTGCTTTCACCCCACTGGCTTCCTGGTGTACAGTTTCAAGAGACCAAATTTAATTTCTAATATGGCTAATAGGGCCAAAGTGATTGCTTTAATGGAGTGGCAGCCTGCCTGAGCCTTTGACAAGGGGAAGTAGGGATGATACTCACCAAGATTTCTTTCTTCCTTCCCTCTCTTCCCTCCTTCCCTCCCTCCGTGTCTTCCTGCCATCCGCCTTCCTCCTCTTTTCATCTCTGGCTCTGGCAGAGGCCTGTCTTCTCTCCAGGTCTCCTCACCCAGCTTCTGCCCCAGGAGCCTCCTTTGCTTCTACCAGAATGTGCTGTTGGACAACTCTGTCCTCCTCTGCTCTAACAATTACCTTGGCATTTTATAAAAATACCAAGATTGATCACAAACACCAAATTGTTTAGATCACAGATTAAAGTTTAATTTTGGAGTTTTGCTGTAGGGTTAGAATTAGCTTCAGAGTGTGTGTCGCATAGGAGGTGCTGTAATTTGTTTTAAGGATAAGGCCTTCGGGCAGCTGTGCATAAAATGAGCATGATTCCTTATTCCCACGGTTGATTTTTGAATGGGAGTGCAATTAGAATTTTTTCACCCAGAAGCACATACAGTCAGAGCAAAGATAATACCTTGAATGCATATCAGCTTAGGAGACCTCTCTGGGAAATATATTTATTGTTCACCAAGTCCTAATGCAAAGAGATCCATGCTTTCCTTAACAACAATAAACTCACCCTTTAATTTGAAGTCTGGTGTGTTTGTAGAGACTCTTGCAGTGTCCTTGTTATTATCAAGTGAGACTTCGATGGTGAATTTTAATGTCACTCATGGGTATGTACAAATGGTTATTTTTCTTCACAGAATAGAACCTATTAGAAATCACACTCCAGTCGAGCAATGGTCTCTCCATAGCCTCAATGGCTGCACAGATGTTGCTGCCGTGCCGGGGAACCCCACTCTGGAGTGGCATGGAGCACCTGCCTCCCTTGTAGAGTGGTAGGTAGATGATACTTTTCTGATTAATGATGCTGATCACATTTGTTTCCACTGGAGGAATGTGGAATCAATGTCTGCAGAATACTCAATTAACCTGGTAAACAGAGGTGATTGCCTCTTGGTCATGTGGACACCATGGTCACTGAAAACAAGAATTTGGCTTCACTGACTGGTCAGTGTGTAAAGGGGGAACAACTCCATTGGGCTCTGCATTAGAAGTGGACATTTACACACATCCTGCTGCAGAAAATTCTAGCAGAAGCATCTATTTATCTGTCTCTTTCTATTTAGTGTATTTCTCCTAAAGAGTAGAGTCTCAGGGATTGATGCTTCTTGAGGATGGCTTCTTTCTGGAAATCAAGATGTTAGACTATCTGTATTCATTTAAGGTTTTCAAAATTGAAAATCTGTATACATTTTTTTTGTGTGTGTGGGAAGAAGCCTATTTCACTGAGGTATATTGTTTGAATCAATATATAACATCCCTGTTCCATGACTTTGTTGTCCTAATATGTATCTCATAGACTATTTGGTGCCACTTTCTGAAAGAAGTTTGAGACCCTCAATGGAACAATCACTTTCCCTTCCTCTGGAACCCTCTCCCTTCTACCTCAGCAAACTTATCAAGCTGAATTTCACTTCTTTTCAGACAATGTGTTAAACACAAGTTTTGGTTATAAAATTATAATACATTTGAATTATGATAGTTGGTATTCATATTGGTAGAGACAAAGGCACTTTATTTATAACCAAGTCAAGAGAATACAAATCTATACCAAACCTCCTTTATTGAATGTAAATACAAAGTAAATGGCCACTGAAGGCGTTTTTGGCTCTTATGTGTGACAGCATGATTTGGATAATTCAAACAGGCAGTCCATGTGTTGAAAGACTCAGGCTGGTTGTTGACCAGCTGACTTCGTTTAAATGGTCCAGTGGGCAGTGCAGGAGAACAGATAGGAAGAGTTGGCATGGTCTTGGTGACTCTCTAACAGGCTCTTAAAGAGGTGAATGCCCTTTTTGTAGGCTGGATCCCTGCTTTCCCAGAGATGCCGAGATTGATGGGAAGGTGGGGGTTTCATCACGTTATTACTACCCATTCCTTGGAAAGAAAAACCCCACGGCACTTCGTTCATTCTTGAAAGCTATTGCCTCAAGGTCTCACTCCTTCATGCAGTCATTCCTGATATAATCCTCTCATTTCACTTCTACCCTTTCCGATTTGCCTTAAAATTCAGAAACCATCCAGCTTTATAGTATCTGATTATTTGAAAATTGTTAATTTTTTCTATGCATATACACCACTTGCACGCATTTTTTCCTTTTTGCCCATTTGAGGTCACATTTCTTTGTAAACTATTTTTTTGTGTGTTTTTTAAAATTTTTAAATGTTTACTTATTTATTTTGAGAGAGAGAGAGAGAGAGAGAGAGAGAACAAGCACAAGATGGGGAGGGGCAGAGTGAAGGGGAGACAGAATTCCAAGCAGGCTCTGCACCATCAGCTTAGAGCCCGATGTGGGGCTTGAACTCATGAACCGCGAGATCATGACCTGAGCAGAGATCAAGAGTTGGACACTTAACCGACTGTGCCACCCAGGTTCCCCTTGTTCTTTTGTTTTTAGCCTAAGAACATACTTTGAATATCTTTGCATATCAATAAATATCTACAGTGTCACTCTTACTGTCCACTTAGTGTCTACTGTGTAGCTATGACAAATATCATTTAACCAGTCTCCCCAATGTTGGGTATTTGGTAAACTTCATTTTTTGTCTTTGATCCATAGTTACTATATCACATAGCACTGTGTCTAAATCTGTGTGAACTTTCTTTTTTCTGTAGAATAAGTTTCTACAAGTAGAGTAGCTGAATCAAGGAGTATTCAAACATTTTAATGCATTTGAAAAATTTTGTCAAATTATCCAACAGGATGACTCTACCAATTTATATTCCCATCAGTTGCCATGAATGAGAATGCATTTGTCTAGATACCTTTGGTGTTGTCATATTAAAAAAATTAATAATGTGCTCGCTTTGGTAGCACATATACTAAAAATTAATAATGATTTAATAGGTAAAAATTGGTTCTGTTGTTTGGGTTTGCATTTTCTTGAATTCTTTTAATTTTTTTTCTTGGACTCTGTATTTGGCATCATTCTCTAATTGTTTTGATTTTCACGATGATGTTCTTTCTTTTACTCCTGGGGACAGGGGCTATGGTTTGATATATATTCTTTACTTCTTAAAATGGGAAGCATAGTGGTGAGATGCTCTGGGGAGAAATTTGGGAGAAGGATTAAAAGTATATGGATTTCCATTAGAAATCAGAAGAATTTAAGAAATCGAACAAAGTTTGAGTTCGAGAGGATGTGAGTCAATACAATTTTTTATATATTGCTATTGGTACAATCCCTTTGCAAAGTAATTTGGTACTGTCTCCTTTTTTTAATTAAAAAAATTTTTCAAATGTTTATTTTTAAGAGAGAGAGAGAAGGAGATAGAGCATGAGTGGAGGAGGGACAGAGAGAGAGGGAGACACAGAATCCGAAGCGGGCTCCAGGCTCTGAGCTGTCAGCACAGAGCCTGATGCAGGGCTCGAACTCACGAGCTGTGAGATCATGACCTGAGCTGAAGTCAGACGCTTAACCAACTGAGCCACCCAGGCGCCCCGGTACTATCTCCTAAGGTGAACATTTTGCCCACCCTATGGCCTAGCAAACCCACTTCTAGAAAAACTCTTGCACATGTTCATGAACCTTCATAGCTGCCCTTCTCAGCCTAGAAAAATGTATGGACATTACTTGAATGCCAATCAAGAAAGTGGATAAATATACTCTGTTATACAGTGAAATAGACTACGTCATATCATGGGTAAATCTTGCAAAATAATACTGAATAAAAACAGTTAGTTTTAGAAAACCACACGTGGTAGTATACCATGTTTTTAGTTCTCAAGAACAAACACAGCAAGCTTCAGCTTACACACATTTGTGGTAAAACCACACTTTAAAAGAGCAGTAAAAATTAGGACTGTGATTGTGTCTGGTGGAGGAAAGGAGGGTGGACAAAGGAGAGGAGAGGTATATGTGCATGTGGGTACAGGTTAAGCATAGGTTCTAATTTTTGAATTGAATGGGAATCTACAAATATTTATCGTATTGTGCTTTTTAAGTGACATGTGTTTTATTTATAAATCTGATTGTTTCAGATAATATAAGAGGTAATAAAGGAAAGAAATAATGAAAATAGAAGGGAATGCTGGTAGCAGAGGGAAGTTTCTTCAGTCTTCTTAAAGAAAATCTTTTTCCTTTGCTATGGTTTCTGAGTTGTTATGGTTGCATATTTTCTTAATCCCTGCTCCCAAAACTCTTTTTAAGTCATTGGTGAAAGCGCTGATGGACAAATGTCCAAGGTGGTTTCTTAGACATCCTACCTCCCTCTTGTCCCCTAATGATTTCTCCTCTGACGAGCATCGCCTGGTGGATTGGGGTAATGGCCTGGAATAACTTGGTTGGTCACTGATGCCTTTCTGGCCGGCTAACACTGTTCTCAGTCACCATGCAGGCTGAATGGGTGACTTTTGCAAGTCACGGAGACAAAGTTATTTTCTGGTCGAAAACGAACTTTTATGTGTGATTTCAGACATTACTTTCTACCTGCCTTCAATTGCCATTCTGATTTCAGGATATAACTGGGTAGTTTAAATGCTTTTGCTTTAAGGGAGAGGGAGGCAGCTTGAGTGCAGTGGGGAGGAACTTTTCAAAACACCAAACTCCTCAATGACTTTAGGAGGTTTTTGTTCTTGTATCTAAAATAGTTCTTCTTGACTTTTTAGAAAGTTTTCTGTTTTCTTTTTGTGTGTATTGGAGGTGATTTTGTCCTCCAGGGGACATTTGGCAGTATCCGGAGGTGGGTTTTGGTGGCGGGGTGGGGGGAGGGGGGTTCTACTGACATCTAGTGGGTGGAGGTCAGGGATGCTGCTAAACCCCCTACCATACACAGGACAGCCCCCACAGAAAAAAATTATCTGGTTTGAAATATCAACAGTGCCCAAGTTGAGAAACCTTGGCTAGGAGTATATTTTCTTTTCCACTTGGGTATAGGGATTCTTGGGGTACCTGAAAAACAGAAGTGCTCCCTGAAAGTTGATGGATTCAGTAGAGTGTAGGGGTATCAGACAGGCAGAGATAGTCACGCTGGTCTCTGATACCACACTGGCATGGATTTGTGGTCCAGTCTTTGTGGCTTTTTGTCATCTACATGCATTTGTAACTTGGCTAAATTACCTTCCTCCAGTCAAGCATAAGCAACTTGAGGGCAGGACTCATGACTCATGCTGTTTTGTATCTTCCACAGAACCTCTTATAGAATAGGTGCCCTATAACATTCTTCTGAATGAATTAGTAATGAAACAGTCACTTCAAGAGTAAAGGTGAGAAATTTGTTCAGAGAGGGCTAGTTAGGAGGGGCTTTGGTAGAGGTGGTGGCCCAGGCAGGGGTATTAACTGTGTCTCCCAAACCCTCAACTATTGTGGATTTATAGAATGTTGTTGTACAAGGGGGTCACCTCTCTGGATTCCTTCATTCACAGGAGGAGAGTAAGATTAAGAGAGGTTGAATATTTTACATAAGTTTGCACAGCAATGTACTGGCAGATGTAAAAAGAAAAAAGGGCTCCATCCTTGTGCTGCCTGTTAATTTGGCTGTGTAGCAGGTTCTCTTCTTAAGGGCCTGCATGAGGCCCTGAAATACAGGGCTTCTGATTTGCAGGGATGACGTATGTGCTTCTGAGTATACATGTGTGCACATGTGCTGAATAACATTTGAGTGTAGAGTCCCCAGACCTGTCCCTGAACCCCAGCAGAGGAGATCAGGTCCCTCTGTCTTGGGTACTGCTGATACATCGTGTACTGTTCTGACTTACTGTGTCTTACTGGGATTGTGAATTTCACATCTGTCTTCCATGCGATCTTTGGGAGGGCAGGAACTATATTTGTCTCATTCAATGCTGAACACATAAAATATGCTCCATAAATGGTTTTCTGTGAATAAATACATAAATATTACATCAAGGCT
Organism: Panthera uncia; assembly: GCF_023721935.1. Lineage (NCBI taxonomy): Eukaryota > Metazoa > Chordata > Mammalia > Carnivora > Felidae > Panthera > Panthera uncia. The sequence continues at coordinate 76,298,034 of NW_026057578.1, read as the reverse complement.
GGCCATTTTGGGCTCAATTCTGAGGAAGACATTGTTCAGGTGGGTTCCTTGCTGGCCGTATAGAGATTACTAAGGTGGGGTGGTTGAAGGAAAGTTTTGCCTAGGTGGCAAATGTCAGGAGCTGAGCAACTCCAGAGCAGGCAGGATGGGGAAGGTGTGGCTGGTGGGGCAGATACGAACCCTAGCTGTGCCTTCATGAAACCTCAGAGCCCTGGTGGCAGAGAACCTGGTTCAAGAAGTAGCCCCACCCCCTGTGTGATTTTTTTTTCATTATGGGGGCCATTGATATATGTGTTTTTTTTTTTAAGGCTATAATGTCTGAGCAGTCCGCCCACAGCTTGTTATATGGAAGATGAGATAGCTCATTATCCTGAAAATTCTTCAATAGCTGCTCATAATAGGGTCAGTTAAGTACAGAGTGTCTGCTATCATTCAGAATCTTCTTATTCTCATTGAAGTTGAATTCAACATTATTTTCACACCCTATTTTTCTTCGTCTCTCCATCTGGGGGATGGGGAATACACAGGACATTAAAATGGATGTCAATTCAACTTGAGCCGAGCAGCTCCTGCCCGAGGTGCCTTGATGCTTCTGTAACTTCCGATGGACTCGGTTCACTAGGAGGAGACCATTTCAGATGGATTCTTTTGGGCTCAGTGTTTATGTAGAATGACTCTCTGCTCTACAGAGGGCACCAAAAGAGAAGCAGAACAGAGAATGGGGAGGACAGGCAGCATTACTTTCTCTTTTCCCTGGAAGCATCTGAAAAAGGGGAGAAGTCAGAGAAAGTTCCTACCGTTGAACAAAGTTCTCCCCAGTCCCAAGGCCTTTCAGGACCCACCCTTTATTGGATGCCTGGTTTCCTCACTGTATCATGAATATGTCCCCATCAGACTCTTCCAGGTTCTTGTTCATGCTGTCACCCAATACGATGAGCTCTCTCTGCACCCTTCCATGAATCTAAGTCTGAGAATCCTTGGTTGCCCTTCAATACCTGATCAAGTCCCCAGTCATCCATGAAGCCTCTAAGAGGCAGAACAGGGGTGGGGAGGGCAGGGAGTATTGCTTCCAGTTTTCCGTGAGCATGTCTGAGAGTGGGGAGATAACTGTGCTTATAGTAGACATCATATTCTTTTCACTATATTATAGTACTGACAATTATCGAGCACTTACTATATACCAGGCAAGGTTTTCAGCCCTTTTCAAGCTTTATTTTATTCATTTGTAACATCACCCTTTGAGATAGGTGCTATATTATCTCCCCTTTAGAAGGGAGAAATCTGAAGCACAGTGAGAATAAGTCATTTGTTCAAGGTCATCCAGCTAGTAAGGTGGGGGGTTGGTTTGAACCCGAGAAGTATGACCTCAGACACTATGATCTGGTGATACTGTGTCATATGCTGTGGTTTATGTGGAAAGAGAGCTGGACTGGGAATCAAAGGCCAGAAGCAGGGGTTTTAGTTTTGCCTCACTTTAACTGTTGGGCTCTGGGCAAGTGCCTTTGTTTCTTTTTGAACCTCAATGTCCTCACTTATAAACTAAGGAGAATTAACTGGCATATGTAACATTATATGTGCCACAGAAAGCATATTCATGAAATGTATTGCTAAACTCTTATATAAAGTTAAGATTCTACATTACTCAATGTTACATTATTGGCTGTTGTTACCTGCTTATGGGACTGTCTCACCAAGAGCGTTTTGTATTCATGTGGGCAGAGGCTATGTCTTGTGCTTCTGTAATATCCCACCATATCACTCACTGGCCTGGCCACTGCTTACCTTTTTAAACATGCCTTTTAATAGGCTTTTAATAGATGTCATCTATTTTCTTGGTTATACCCTAGTCCCCATCAATAAACCTATAACTGTTCCTCCTCTAAAATCTTGATTTCAAGCCTTGCCTTTGTGAACACTATATCCTACATTTCCAGGACCTGCTCTCCAGTACTGTTTAGTCCCAGAGGAACCTTCAGTCCATGGACTCTATGCCTGTCCTTTGCCCTCCTCAGGCTTAGACTCGTGGTTATTGATACAGACACATATCCTTATATGGGTGGCACCCTCTTACCTACTCCAATTCCATTGCATTCTTCTGCCAAAACCCCAGCCCTCTGCCTACCCTGGTTCCATATACCCAAGTAGCTAAATGTAACTGGAGAAATTATACAACCGTGCTGACTTTACATTTAGAACAACTCCCAGTACTGCAGTTTTGCTACATTCCATTTGTTTTTTAATTTATTTTTTATTTTTATTTATTTTAATGTTTATTTATTTTTGAGAGACAGAGAGTGCGAGTTGGTGGAGGAGCAGAGAGAGAGGGAGACCCAGCATCCAAAGCAGGCTCCAGGCTCTGAGCTGTCAGCACAGGGCCCCACGCAGGGCTCGAACTCACAAACTGTGAGGTCATGACCCGAGCCAAAGTTGGACGCTTAACCAACTGAGCCACCCAGGCGCCCCTACCACATTCCCTTTATGAATATACTTGCCTTCTCTTCAAGATACTATTTTAAACCTCCTCTCCATTCAGAATGCCAACTGTTCTCTCCTTTGTGCTGAGATCCTTGCTGCTTATTTCCCAGAGACAAAGAGAAACAATCAGATGAGGATCCTTTCATATGGGCACCGTGAAATGAACTGGCCTCCCCATGTGGGAACCCGTGTGGTTGGCCTTCATCCTGAGTGGATCCTGCTGCTTCTGACTTCACAGAGCTCAGCCCCCTGCCCACCACACTGTAGCCAGGCTGGCCTGTACCATTTCTCTGGTACGCCAGAGCTTTCATGTTTCAGGGTCCTCATACTTGCTGTTTTCTCATCTCTAACGCTCTTTCTCCAGATCTTTGCATGGCTCGTTCTTTCTAGTCCATGGGCCTGCTCACATGTCACACTCTCTAAACAAGCTTTTCCTGACAACTCTTTCTCAAATAGGACTCCCTCTCATGTTATCACTTGCTACCTCTTTGGTCTGTTTTAGTTTCTTCATAGCACGAATCATTATCTGAAATGTACTCTTTATTTGTTTACTGTCTGTCTTCCCCAAGAGAATGTGGGCACCATAACAATAGGGGAACTTGTCTTTCTTGTTCCCTGCTGTGTTTCTAGCACCTGAAAAACTCCCTGGCATATAGTGGGTACTCTATTAGTGTCTACTGAGTGAATGAATGAACAAAATTAGGTCCATCAAAATAATCTTGGATAAATCACTTTTATTGTTGTCAATTTTTCTCATCTACAAAGTAGGAGAATTGGCTCTCCATTGATGCCTGTTCCGGTTCTATTCTTCCTAAACGAAGGTCGTTTGGGGTAGCCACAGACATCGTCTATGATCCAGCCACAAGTTTAGTATGTGGTTAGTGCCCACATGTTCCATGTGAATCCTAAAGGAATCTGCTTGGCTGGACTTTTGCATTGTTTGGCTGGAGCGTTCTAGGCACGAAACTCGAACAGTAGAAGATAAATAGAGAACGCTGTGGACATTTGAGGACATTAATGCCAAGAGATCACAAGGGAACTTAGTAAAGGCTCTTGTCCAGGTTAGGATGCCTTCACAAAGCAGGCAGGGTGGATTCTTAGCCATGCTCTGTGGAGAGTGTGTGCTGGGCTGTGCTGACCTCCCTCTGGGGTAGTCCTCTTACGGTTGTGTGCCCAGCGACCCCTCTGTTCCCTCACACTTCAGCCTGACCAGGCGTTGGGCCTGAGGACTTTGTGATTTCAGTCTAGGCAGGATGGAGGCACTCATGTTCCCAGTCTGGTTAAGGAGAATCTGTGTATTGTGATGTGAATCCCAAAGTTAGTAATAGCAATAGTAATAATAATAATAAATGCTTTTCCTTACACATGTGCCTGTTTGCCACAGTGCCATGTGTTTTATACATTGTCTGATTTAATTCACCCTATGGGGATGGTAAGTACAGCAGATGCTATTGCTGTCCCAACCATCTCCTTGAACCCACCCCTGAGGTCACCTATAGGTACACTGGACATTTCATATGCCCACTGTTACTTTCTTACCTTAGGCCCCCAGTTTATCAGTTTCTCCTTCAGAGGGATTTTTCTGCTTCTGTGTGGTAGCTTTCTCCTGCCCACGTGCAAGGCAGCCTAGAAGTATAGAGGTCTTAATGCCCCTGAGGGTAGTCTTCAGCTAATAAGGAATAAGAATTAGTGGGTATTCGCCCCAGTTTCTCCATCCTTGGTGGGACATTTCTCAGGTGTGTTATACACGCATCCTAAGAAGGTCCTCAGGAGATAGAGCCTCACTCCCTTCCATGATAACCAGCTCATTCTCCCATCTTCGTCTTGTTTCCTTCTCTCCCTCGTTTGTGTTTCTTGCAGTCACCTCTCAAATAGAGTATTTGAGTCCAAATCCTTCTCTCAGGGTCTGATTTTGGGGGAACCCAAACTGAGGCAATAATTGATCCCCATTTTGCAGATGAAGACCTTGCAGGGAGAAGGAGCAGAGGGAGGGAGCATGCCTCCAGTTCATGCTTCCTTTTAACCAGAGTGGAGCTTCCTAGCCTGGTTCTCATCTCTCCAGCTGAGCCATAACCATCTTTGGTCACTAGATCCTTGGGCCCAGGCCCAGCTGTTTCTGAGATATGAAAGTATTCGACTATGTTTGCTCTTTGGCAAGGAGCAGGCATCCCTGTGGGGCTGGAGGTGGGGCTCATGTTGAGACATGCAGCCAAGACATCTAGGCCCACCTGGTTGAAAACAACATGATGCACATTCTGGAAATGCCAGCTTCAAAGCCTGGGTAGACGTGACTGGACAGGCTGTGTTTGTCTTGCTGTGTTCTGTGTTGCAGTGACTCAGGTACAGGTATGACCTTCTTCTTTCCCAGGGTCTCTTCTCCACCCCCCCCCCCCAAGAGATCTGGGCTGTGTGTGGGTCACAACATGTCCTTTGGCGGGAAGCTTTTAGCCTGGAATGTTGGAGGGAAGGAGAGAGGCTTGCCAGCAGAGGCAGTGGAACCCAAGGCTGGTATTTGGAACTGGGAGAGGCCGGTGATTTGGGGGGAGGAAGTGTTGGGGGAAGCGATAGGATTATTCTGTCTTAATCCTAGTGATTCTCTGGGCCTTCCTTAATGACATTGTAGTGGTTGCAGAACTCTACATATGGAGAAGCAAGCCTTGCTTGGGTAGGGGGCATATGTGGCAAGAGTGTTAGACTCCATTATAAAACAGGAACCATGACTCCTAGCCCACAGTCTGATATAAGGGATGAATTGGGATTATAACAGATGGGAGGACCAAGCTCTGTGTGGTGCTTGACTCACACCACAACATACCACAGCCTCTTGCCTTCCTATGTGCCTTTCTGTGGAATGGCAAACAATTGAAAGAAAAGGTTTCTCCCCTTTTATGTCTGTGATATAGAATGTGTAACTAAGGATGCAAGAGAACCTCTTGTGAGAAATGTTCACTGCAGGAAAGGTCTTGATTATTTTGTGGGAGGCTTCCCTTTCCTCCCTGTAAACCGAGGAAAGTCAGTAGTGAGCTGTTCATGAGAAGGCCATTAGGTTTTCACGTTTTCTAAGCTAGAAGGACAGTGATTCCTGAACTTTGGCATGGGTGAGAATTATCTGGGGAGCTTGTTCAAATGCAGATTATTTGGCAGTGCCCACAGAGATTCAGATTTAGTAGGTATCTACATTTTAATAAGCAACACCAGTGATTTTACCTGGTTTTCCTGAGAGACCACTTTGAGTGTGATGCTTGTGGCAGCACTGAACCCCCAAATTAATGATGCCATGTGTTTTCAGAGCCCCATCTCTGGTGTTTGAGGGATCACTGACAGGCAGGAAGTTTCCCTGTTCAACAGGCCATCAGTGACAGATAGCTTTTCCAGACGAGTTCTTAGCAATAACAAAATGGCTCCTGGCCAAGGATTCCCATCTCATAAGCATCATCCCCTCCTCCACAGGGGACAGTCCCAGGGCAGAGTCTTGGCATCTCTTCAGAGGGAATCTACCACTTTTAAACCTGTTCTTCCTTTACTCAGATATAGAGGCAAAACTTTCCCCCAGCTTTGACCTCATGCCTCCCTTTTGACAACCCAGTTCAAGTGTCCTGCCCCCTCGGTCTGGGATTGCATATTTGTCTCTGAGCTAGCCAAGAATGTGGGGCAGCTCAGTTGTGATTTGAGTTATTTTCATGGGTAGTGATGGGAAGAGTCTTGAGGATTCTTAGGGAGAAGGGTTGGTCTCCTCTTCTGATCTTGGGCAAAGAGGGTCATCTTCTCAAGTCCATAAGCATAAAAGTCCCATAGCATCTCAAATCTCAGGGCCGCAGGCTGTGTGGTGAGCTCTGGACACTCACTCCAGACCGCAGGGGCTCCTGGTGTTGAGCAGCTGACTGCAGCACAGCAGTCTGCTTACTGCCTTGTAAGGAAGGCCTTTGCTTCAGCCCTGTTGGGTCTGCCTTCTCCATTACCCACTTTCCTCTCTCCTCTCTCTCCCCTTTTGGTTTTCCCTTTTACTCTCCATTCCCTCTCTGCATTTTCCAGCCCTCTGCAGTTGAAACATCTGTCTTAAATCTGCAAGGCTAGTCCAAATGTTTACTAGGCTTATTTAATAAGAAGAATAATGATAAGTGCTTCTATTTGTTTTACTAAGTGCTCCCCAGGCAGAAAGAGAAGAAAACCCTCTGCCTAGAGGGAAGCTGCAGTCACCCTAAATTTGTATTCTTAAAGAGGAGGAGAAGACTAATACTGTGATTATAATAATCATTCATCAGTGTTGGTCAGATATCTTGCTATCGTCCCATTAGCAGCGACCTTGCTACAGACCGAAGCTCAAGGGAGAAGAGCATCTTTGGGGGATGGATGAAATGAGGGGTGGCTGAATTGCCACATTCAAGTCCAAGTGGGGCCATATTTTTTTAAAAACAATTGTATTGAGGTATTGACATACAATAAACTACATATTTAAAGTATACAATTTGATAAATTTAGATCATTGCATACACTTGGGAAACCAGCACCACAATGAAGACAGTGAATGTATTATCCCTCAGAAGGTTTTTTTTTTTTTTTTTTTTTGTCTCTTTGTAATCCTTTGTTTTTGTTCCTCTGGTACCCTCTGCCATCCCCAGGCAGCCACTGATCTGCTTTCTGTCACTATTGATTAGTTTGCATTTTCTAGAGTTTTATATAAGTGGAATCAGGTAGCATGGGCTCTTTTTGACTGTTTCCACTCAGCATGATTACTTTGAGCTTCATCCATGTCGTTATGTGTTCAGTAGTTCTTACTTATGTGGAGACATATTATATTGTATGTCTACACCCTAGTTGTTTATCTAGTCACCTCTTGACGGATATTTGGGGCATTTCCAGTCTGGGCTATATACTAAAGCTGCTATAACATTTGCATACAAGTCTTTGTATGGGATAATGCACATTTTCTTTTCTATTGGGTAAATATATTGGATTGGAATGAAGAGCCATACTTTTTTTTTTAATGTTTATTCATTTTTGAGAAAGCATGAGCAAGGGAGGGGCAGAGAGAGAGGGGAACAGAGGATCCGAAGCAGGCTCTGCATTGACAGTAGTGAACCTGATGTGGGACTTGAACTCAAGAACTGTGAGGTCATGACCTGAATTGAAGTCGGACACTCAACCGACTGAGCCACCCAGGCACTCCAGAGCCATACTGGGTTTTAAGAAGCTGTAGGAATAATCGGAAAGAATCTAGGTCTGGCAATCAGGAAATCTGGTTTTAATCTCAGTTTTTCTAGTTACTAGCCATGTCACCTTAGACAAGGCACTTTAACAATTCTGGGTGCCAAGGAACCTGTCTTTCAAATGACATGAAAACTAATCTCTGTCTCTCACACGCATAGATGAGAGGAGGACCAAGGGACATCGCCAAGATTACTGCCAAGTTTAAAGGCCCTGTAATGCATTATGAAGCCATTATCAAGAATAAGCTCCCAGAAGGGATAATTCTGTCCTTTAGGTCTTGCTTTGCCAAGAGAGGGAACTGCCCAAAGGCTCTGGAGGTGAAGAATTGCATTTGGTGTTTTCTTGTTACTCCTAAGTGTAATTTCTCTCTTTCCCTGCCTTCCATGTCCCCTTTGTCTCCTGTTATGGTCCCCTCACAAAGACAGGCCTATTGAGTAAGGGTGAACTATTAGAGGCATTGAGTGAACTAACTTTCCTCCCCTGCCTTTGGTTCATAAATCAGATGGTAAAAGCAAAGCAGTAGGGTAGTATCATAGAGCTTAGACCTCAAGAACAGCTTTGCAGAATTTTACTAAAAAAAGTTGTCAAAGACTGCTTGTATATGTGGGTATGGTTTCTCAGGGCGTGTTCTCTTCTGAGAAGTATTGTGCATAGTGGTTAGTGTCTTTGGGATGTGACAGGCATGTGTTCGTATGCAGGATTCACAACATGGTGACCAATATGTCTTGGAGATATTCCTTCACCTACAAGCCTCCATTTCTTCATTTGTCAAATAGGAATGTTTATTCTCCTTGATAGTTCTGGGGATTAACTGAAGTAAGGTACACACTTATATTTTGAAAGTATTAAGCTTTTCCTGACCTTTATAGCTATCTTTCTTTCCATACTGTGTGTCTTTAGGAATGGATGATCCTTCCATGGATAAATTGGGTGATCCTATACATTATATGGCAAAAGTCATCCCTCATTGTCAAGATATCATCCTCTGTCTCTGAAATCCCTAGTGTTGGTCACTACTTTCAGTTAAGTTGGTGTGCCATCAGAATGTAACTGTATTTATTTATTTTGAGAGAGAGAGAGGGAGAGTGTGTGTGCGCACACGCACCTGAGCTGGTGAGGGGCGGGGGGGGGGCGGGGAGAGAATCCCAAGCAGGCTCTGCACTGTCAGCACAGAGCCCAGTGCAGGCCTCAAACTCTTGAACCCATGAGATCATGACCTGAGCCAAAATCAAAAGTCAGAGGTTTAACAAACTGAGACACCCAGGTGTCACCGGAAGGTAACTTTAAAAGGACAGGTACATTTACTTCACAGCAGTTATCCATAATTTAGTGTATAAATTACACCATTTTCCTAGCAAAAGTCTTCAGAATGTGGGTTATAGAGTGAGCATAGGGAGAGTGGTTGGAAATGCAGAGCCCTGGATCATATAGGAGAAAAGGAAGGGTATCTACGTGGGTAGGAAATGACAAATTTCATGTTATTATTTATTTCTAAGGCTATTTCTGGCCACAGGTGACAGTTTGCTGTCATTTCAGTAGTCCTAATGAAGGCTTATTCTTTATTTCCTTTAAACATTCTACTATTCTTTTCTTTCTTCCCAAACTTGTCCACATGTCTTACTCTACTATTGGGGATAGGTGGCCTCTTACTAGATCAACACTCTTATTGGATGAGAGGTTCTTTTGCACATGCTACTTCATTTATTCTCAAGACCTTTTCTGTGAATCAGAGAAGAAAACAGATGGTGCTGTGTGTATATAAAGATGGAAAAATGGAAGGTAAAGAGGCCAAGGCTCTTTTTTGATATCCCAAATTTAGTGGCCAAACCAAGTGGCCAAATGTTCAGGGTTCAAAGATACTGAGGCTGCCACCTAGGTGAGATGCTAGGACTCAGGGGTCTTCTCTGATAGGGGCTCATTATAGTAACAGGAGGATAATTCCTACCAGACACAAAACTGGAGAGTCCCCCCATCTTGTCTTCTGAGGTGGTAGGAGTCAAGGGTTCCATCAGGTACTCTGTCCTGTTTATCCTAGAGGTTTTAAGTATATACGAATCACTTGGAAAGATAGAGGGAAAATAATTTTGTCAACAACATTCCCCACAAAAGACCCTGAGTAACCAAAGCAGTCTTGAGACAGAAGAACAAAGCTGGAGGCATCATACTTCCTGATTTCAAACTATATTACAAAGCTATAGTAATCAAGAGTATGGTATTGGCATAAAAACAGACACATTGATGAATGGGACATAACAGAGAACCTAGAAATAAAGCCATGTGTATATGCTCAATTAATTTGTGACAAAAGAGTGAAGACTATACAATGGGAAAAGGACAGTTTCTTCAATACATTGTATTGGGAAAAGTGGACAGCCAAATGCAAAAGAATAAAACTGGACACAAAAATTAACTCCAAATGGATTAAAAACTGTAATGTAAGACCTGAAACCATAAAACTCCTAGAAGAAAACATAGGCTTTAAGCTCCTTGACACTGGTCTTGGTGATGATTTTTTGGATTCAAAACCAAAAGTAAAGGCAACAAAAGCAAAAATAAACTAGTGGGACGATATGAAACTAAAAATCTTCTGCACAGCAAAGGAAATCATCAACAAAGTTAAGAGGCAATCTATGGGATGGGAGAAAGTATTTGCAAATTATATATCTAATAAGGGATTAATATTCAAAATATATAAAAAACTCCTAAAACTCAATAGCAAAAAAATCAAACAGTCCAATTAAAAAAATGGCAGAGGAGCTGAATAGACATTTTTCCAAAGAAGGCATGCAGATGGCCAACAGATGTATGGAAAGGTGTTCAACTTCACTAATCAGGGAAATACAAATTACAGCCATTGAGATATATCACCTCACACCTAGTAGAATGGCTCTTATAGGGAAGACAAGATAACAATGTTTGTGAGGATGTAAGGAAAGGGAACCCTGTTGATACAGTGTAAATTGGTATAGCCAATATGGTAAATATGGAGACTCCTCAAAAAATTAAAAATAGAACTATAGGGGCGCCTGGGTGGCGCAGTCGGTTAAGCGTCCGACTTCAGCCAGGTCACGATCTCGCGGTCTGTGAGTTCGAGCCCCGCGTCAGGCTCTGGGCTGATGGCTCGGAGCCTGGAGCCTGTTTCCGATTCTGTGTCTCCCTCTCTCTCTGCCCCTCCCCCGTTCATTCTCTGTCTCTCTCTGTCCCAAAAATAAATAAAAAACGTTGAAAAAAAAATTAAAAAAAAAATAGAACTATAATATCAGCAATTCCATTTCTGGGTATTTATCTGAAGGATACAAAAATAACTTGAAAAGATATTTTTACCCCCATGTGCATTGCAGCAGTATTCACAGTAGCCAAGCGGAAATGTCCATTGATGGATGAATGTATAAAGACAGTGTGGTATATGTACAAAACGGAATACTATTCAGCCATTAAAAAAAAAAGGAATTCTGCCATTTGCAACAACATAGAGAAAACTTGAGGGCATTATGCTAAGTGAAATAAGTCAGAGAAAGACAAATACTGTATGATCTCAATTATATGTGGAAAGTAAACAAAATTGAACTCAAAGAGAGAACAGATTGGTGATTGTCAGAGGTAGGAGGTAAGGGGAGGGTGAAATGGGTAAACTGCTCAAAAAGTACAAACATCCAGTTATAAAGTAAGTCATGGGATGTAATGTATAGCATGTAGTTAATAATACTGTATTGTATATCTGAAAGTTCCTAAGAGACATCTTAAAAGTTGTCATCACAAGGAAATAATTTATAACTATGTCTGGTGATGGATGTTATCTAGACTTACCGTTAGGTAAGTGGTGATCATTTTACAGTCTATTCAAATATTGAATCATTTTGTTGCTCTGCAACTAATATAATGTTATATGTTAGTCATTTCTCAATTAAAAAAAATTTGACTGGGCTGAATTCATAGCTCTGGAGAAGGAGTTCCTGTTTAACAAAAAAACTCAATGCAAAACAAAGAACACACAAAAAATTATGACTTCCCTTTCTTTCAGTTAACTGGGGCTGGCTCTGGCAAGGTTGCACTATATTTGATTATCCCATTGACCAGCAAATCCTGAACAGGCAGGATGGAGGACACATCAGCCTGATCGGTGTCTTTGTCTGCTAGGCTTTGTCGCTGCTGGAATTATACATAGAGATTCTGCTTTCCCCATGTACCCTCTCCAGCATGTTAAAGCTAGAATGGATTTTGGAAAAATTGTTGTTTTCCACTTTTTATGAGGAAACTGAGGCAAAAAGAAATACGGCCATTCACTTGAGATTATCTATCTAGATGATGAAAACTCCTATCTCATTCCCATTTCAGTGTTCTTTCAGAAGCACTATGCATCTCCCTCCCATACTATGAGAATTGGGCCTAATGGGCTTTTGTGAGTTTGCCATCTGGAATAAAAAAAACACCATACCTACATTTATTGCAAGGAGGCCTTGATAGTAGTATGCCTGCTTTTCCTCAGAGATGGAGGCCACAGAAGCACTAGAATCTGGTTATTTCTCTGAGAATAAGATGATTCACTGTCATGAGTACCCAAGTGTTTACACCTTCACCCACCCATGGGCTTCTGGCTCAATCCTTTTCCTTCTGATGATCCATCAACCTTCTGAAAATGCAACCATGTCCAGGAAATCTAGGTTGCCAGAGAACGAGATAGGGTGATTAAGAAGAAGGAAATGGGCCAACCCAAGCAGTCATTATGAAGTAGGTAATATTCACCTTTAGATCCCATCACATACCTGCCTCCTCCACCCCTGCCCTTTTTGTGTTTCTTTTTCAAGCATGAAGATACCAACCATTCCTATTCTTCACCATACTGGACCCATTGCCAGGGAACCAGTGAACTCTTTTCCAGTGAACAAATATACCTGAGGACTTCGTGGCCAAGAATGCTTTATTGTGCTATCTTCCATGGGCATTTGCACTTTGAGGGGAGCCCTAAAGCTTACTGTGACTCAATTGGAGACTCTTGGGAATTGTAACCATTGTAGTAGGCTGGTGGGAAAGGCTTACAATGCTAACCTTTGGTTATATAACCCAAGGGTGTCCCCTCACACAGGAACAGCCTGAGGGGCAAGATGCCAACATCCATGGTGAATACCTGGCAGCCTCCCTGTCACCTGTTTATATATGTGATGTTTCAAGCACCAGCTGATTCTCTGAATTTACCCATTATTTTCATGACCTCCAAATTCAGTATGTCTCTTCTCAAACTTAAAAAAACAAACCAAAAAAATGTCATTTGTGTGGCCATATGTATATAATCAGACCTCACCCTTGAAGGTTACTTACCTGCCAACCTAAATGTATTGGGAATATGGCTGTAGCCCTACTCCTCATATTTGTGGGATCTAAGGCAAGAGTGCAAATGGAGGTCCATGTAACATATGTCTAAATATTTTATAGTTGTAAATCAAACTAATGGACTATTACATAAAATATGTCTATCCTTCTATCTTGACAATTATACCTTCCTAATGGCAAAACTGACAAATATGTTTAAAGTTGTTTTTGTTATATGACTGAAGGTTGGCAGAAAATCAAAGATGACAGAATTTAATTGTTTACTGTGCATATCTGAGTCATTTGAGTCATTTTTATGGTTGATGATGTTGGCTAACTAATAAAATAAAGGCATGTATGTATTTTGTTTCCTTACTTTAGTTTTAACAAAAATCACCACTTATTTCACACATTTGGTTTTCTATTAACAGTAGTGGTTTAAGAAATAAAAACTTTCATTGTACTAAAAGTGTACAAATGAAAATCTTTTCATAAAAATATGCACATTAAACATAAAACAAACACTTGAAATTATATTTATATGTGCTTTCTAAAAGTTACTTTTTCTAAAATATTTAAAAGTATGTATTACAATAAAATACAAAATATAAATTATAATGCATCGAAATTTTAAATTGAAGTTAAGGAAATAAAACTGACATTTTAAATTTAAGTTTTGAAGATGTCATTAAATCTCATTTTTAGGAAAAAAATTATTCTTAATTTTAGCATTTAATGTCTATCTATTTGCTAAGGTAAAGCTTCAGTATCATGCTTCATGAATGTCACATCTAGATTTATAGAAATGCATAAATTTAAGAGTAATATGCATTGTTGAATATTGCAACATGTTTCCTAGTCACCCTGTGCAACTCTTGTGAATACTACACTTATTCATGAGTACCTCTGAAGTCATGAATTGGGACACAGAGAAAAGCATGAAAAGAATGCTCAGCCTTGCTGAGAAACCAAAGTTCTGCAAGAATCTGTTGAATTCAAGCTATCTAAGAAGAAGGATTTGACAAGATAACTCATATGTATGTATGTGTATATACGTATATATATATATATATGTATATATATATGTATATATATATACATATATATGTACATATATATATATATATA